>NC_056725.1:1353848057-1353990557 GCF_019279795.1 Protopterus annectens
GGCTTCCTGTTTTTATTGTCTTAGAAACACTGACTTGATTAAGCCTTTGATTCTTAAAGACTATTTGTCTAGAGTTACACTTATAGTAATCTAAATGTAAGAAATCTAATGCAAAACCTTTTATCTTGAGCTGAACAGTTCACAGGTTCATAGGTGTGTACTAGGTTAATGACCCTGGGGCCTTTAGAAGCCTTGCCATAGGATTACCCTGCCATTGTGCCACCCGACCTTAGTTCCCAGTGCCTCTGTCGAGTAGAGCCACTGGAGTTATCCCCGGGATGAATTTTCTATTTCCCATCCACTCATCAAGATTTCTCTTGAAGAGGGTCAGCGAGGTGCTCTGCTTGACATGTATGAGAATTCTATTCCAGAGCATGGGCAGTCTCTGGGTTATGAACCTGTCCCTCCAGTACGTTCTGTTGATTGTGGTAATGAGGTTGAGGTCTCTGGAGTGTGTGGTGCAGAGGGACTGGGATTTCTTTAGATGTAGCATTTCTAACAGAGTTGGGTTAGACACGGCTTTGTAAGTCAAGCAGAGATCACCTATAAGTAGGCAACATGAGATAGAGAATACTTGGAATTTTTTGAATCTAACCATAAAGGACAAGTGTTTAAGGCCTAGGATCCTCTTTGTGAGGTACTTTTGTGGCCTCTCCAGTTGTTGCAGGTGTCTTGCGAGGTACATGCCAAATGGGGCACTGTACTCGATGATTGGCCTAATGAGGGAAGAGTAGAGGGAGACAATGACCTCTTTCTTCTTAGATGCAAAACCCTTAGTAATGGGATGTGCCACATAGAAGGACTTTCTGACCACAGTGACAATGTGGTGATCAAAAGAGAGGTTGCTGTCAGCCTGTGTTCCCAGATCTCTTATAATGCCTTCTGTGTTCAGTGGCTACCATCAATGCGGTAATTCATGGGAACTGGGTTTTTCCCAAAGGGGATGATGACACATTTTTTTTGGTATTGAGCTTAAGGTCATGTTTCTGACACCAGTCGTTGGTGTGAGGCCATTCTGTAGGATGTCAACATCACTTGGGAAGTTAATAATAGCTCACAACTTGCAATCGTTGTGAACTTTGTCAGCCAGAGTCCCTTTGTGTCGGCCTGGACTTCAGAGAAGTAGATACCAAACAGGAGAGGACCCAGGACAAAACCTTGTGGAACTCCACTCGTGACTAGTCAGCAGTCTGACTTGGAGTCAGCTACTTTCACACTGTGGGTTCTATCTGTGAGCCAGTTTGCAACCCACCTGGTGATATAAGAGTTGATGCCTAGCTTAGTGAGTTTTTCTATGATTCCTGAGTGGGGAATGGTATCAAAGGCCTTGGCCAGATCAAGGTAGGCTGTATGAATCACCTTGCCTTCATCCACAGATCTGGTGACTGACTCAAAGAAGTGGACCAAGTTGAGTAGGCATGATCTACCCTTCAGAAAACCAAACTGTGTGGGATCCAGAGTTTGGAGATTCCCTATATCCTTGTTTATTAGGTCCATGATGATGCGATCCATAGCTCTGCATGTAAGACTCGTCAGGCTAATGGGGCGATAGTTCCCAGGGTCCGTAGTTGCTCCTCCTTTCTGGAGAGGGATGACTTGCAGCAGTGCGCCATTCGGTAGGGAAAAAGCCTGAGGTGAGGCTGTAACAGAACAGAGCACACAAGTGAGGTGCCAGTTCACTCTGTAGTTCATGTAGAACACAGCCAGGGATAGTGTCAGGTCCCACAGAAACTGTATTCTTGGCCTTGGACAGTGCTGTTTTATCTCCTGCAGCAGTAATACTGGGTGCCTGGTAATCTACTGGTATTGTGATTGGTCCTTTGGGAAGGAGCGGGGATAAGTTGGCACTGAATCTGTCAGCCAGTATATTGGAAATATCTGTTGGCTCGGTATAGAGGTACCATTGTGCAGTAGCTCACAGCAAATCTGGGTATTGCTGTGGAGATTATTTACATAACTATGGAAGGCCTTGTGGTTGTCTTTACTATATGCTGCAATTCTGTTTTTATAGCTAGCTTTAGAGGATTTGATGAGGGATCTTAACTTTTTGTTGAGGCTGATAAGGGAGTTTTTCCAATCTTGGAACTTCACCTTATTCAGCACCAGTTTCCTCCTTCTGTTGTAGAGTTTTTTTATGGCAAGGGACCACCAGATTGACTTCCACTTTTTGGAGGAGAGCATCTTGGTTCTATTGGGTATGGCAAGATCCATGCATTTGTGTACGTGTTCATACAGTGCATTGGTGTATGATTCGGTGATCATGCAACTATTCTCCATTTGCATGGGTGCCATGAAGTTAGCCACCTCTGTTTTTAGGAGCCCAAAGTTAGCTTTGGAGAAGTTTTTCATGGTGGTTACCTTTGCGGGGGAGGGATGTGGATTTCCAAGGTGATTAGTTTGTGGTCTGATATAACCACTGAAGATTTGACTACTGCTGAAGAGCAACGGTCGCCCATGTTAGTAATGACCAGGTCAAGGATGTTGCTACCTCTAGTGGGGGTAAGAATGAGCTGGTCCAGGGCATTGGAATTAATGAACTCCAGGAAAAGTTGGGCAAGTGTATTGGTACATGAGTAGTTTCCCCAGTTAATGGAGGAGTAGTTGAAGTTGCCTAGTATGAGAGTGCTAGGTTGCACCCTAATATTCTCCAGGGTGCTTAGGGACATGGTTGGGGCCTTATAACTGCTGTCATACCAAATGTTAGCTGCACCTGAAGTAAGTGAACTTGATTTGCCTGTAGCTGATGCAGAATGTTGCAATGTGTTTTAACAGGACTGAGCCAGTCATATCCTTTGCTGGATGCTTTACACTGGCTGCTGGTTACCTCAAGCTGCACACATACACTTCTTGTCCTTACCAATTCTGCCCTAAAAACATGACTCAATTTACTCTGGAATTAAGGAACTGATTGTACCTTACAAGATATTTAAATCTCTCTTTTCAGCAATCATGGGATTGTTGGTTATTCCAGGGTTTTCAAAGATCTATGGTAATTAGTGAGACTTTTTTTTTCATATTTTGCTTTCAGTAATAACAGTTTCTATCCCATCTAGACTGTTTCAGTACTTGATTATCCTGATAGCCCTATATATGTGTGAAGCGACGTCACTGTCTTTTATATACCAAGGAACTGGTGTTTTGTGCAACATCCAGGAAATAAATATCCACAACTTTGCTCAGTAGCCAGATTACTTTTCTCTTCTGTCCAGCAATCCCTCACTTCCAGTCCTCCTGATGTTTTGTGTATAATATGAACACAAAGATTGCATGTTTCCATATAAAGCAAGATAAATCAACATAGTACACAACTTAGGTTCATAGGTAAGTACTAAGTTAGCTGCCCCTGTGGGCCATGTTAAGCCAAGCCAATTTCCCTTTTTGTGCTTGAAATAATCTATCCCATTTAGTTATAGACTGGCCTACCCATCCCATGGTCGATAATTATATATTACACCTGATACGAATAAATGTGATCGTGCCATAGATAATCTGAGGGGACCCAACCATGGGATAAAGCATTTAGAAGCTGCTTCTGTCCATTAGAAGTACAGGGGCAGTCCTGGGGTAAATTTTCTGTTTCCTTTCCAGTCCACAGATCTAAGCTGCACTTGAAAATGGACAGAAATGAACTTTGTATCATATGCATGGGGAGTCTGTTCCCCAACAGTGGTGTCCTTTGCGAAACATACCTGTCCCTCCAAACAGTTCTGTTGATGTTTCAAATGAGGTTTAAATCACCTAGACAGAGTATTTCTGATGCCATTTGACTTGCTGATGTGCAGTAAATCCATCAGTAATGGGTCGAAAGATGCCTTGTATTACAGACAGAGGTCACCTCTTAGCAGTCTGTACGATATAGAGTACAGTGGCTAGGCTTTGAGTTGGACCATGTAGGAGATGTTGTTAAGGCCTTGTATCCTTTTAATAAGGTACCTCTGCGGGCGGTCCAGTTGTTGCAAATGTCTGCACAGATACATACCAAAGAGGCCATTATATTCAATGACTGGCCTAATGAGGACTGAGTAAAGGGGAACAATGACATGCCTAGATCTACATGCAGTCCCTTTATTTATAAGATGTGCAATATGGAAGTATTTTCTTACAGCAACAGACACATGTAGGTCACTGTCCACATAAGTTCCCAAATTCTGAACAACTGGATCAGCTCTTTGGAGAGTATTGTCAATGTGGCAGTTCCCTGGGATGGATGACTTCCCAAAGGACAGCACAGTTGTGTAAAATCTTATCATAATGGTAGATGCCCTTTGCTTCACTGTTGCAGTATTCATAACATTAGGGATTCCCTACCAAGGGCAGCCTACTAAAGCCTTTAAGTTGCTTTAAGGTGCATTATATGTCACATGTATGTCAGTCTAAGGAAAAGAAAAGGTAACCAATACATCCAGAAAGCAAATGGACCAGGGGGAGGAGGGAGGGAGTAAATGCTGCAACAGTGAAGAGAAGGACATCTACTGTTACGGTAAGATTTTACACAACTGTACTATGTCCTTTTACAGTATTTATAACATTTGGGAGAGTGCCAAAGCTCAGGAAGAAACTTAGAAGGAGAAAGGACAAGCAGAGCCCTCTAGGAAGCCATGAAGGCTAGCCCTAGCAAAACTAGCTCTAGCTCTGGAGATTCCATCCAACTTGTAGTGCTTTGTAAATGTATGCACAGAAGTCCAGGTAGCTGCCTCAAGAACTGAGTTAGCCCCAGCTGAGTTGTCCGAGTCTGAGTTGTATATGCACATCAAATGTGTGCAGCACCTTCTCACTGAAAGACTGCAAAGAAGGGAAAAAAGTGGGCAAATAGACTGATTATGGGAAAACTCATTAATGACCTTGGGTATAAAAGAAGGATTAGAACACAAGGACACCTTGTCCTTATAAAACACCAAAAAAGAAGGACAAGCCATAAAGTCTTGAAGCTCAGACACCCATCTGGCAGAAGTAAGGGCTAACAAAAGTACAGTCTTCCAAGAGCAATGTTGCAAGGAAGCTGAAACTGCAAGCTCAAAAGGAGCCTGAGTCAATTTTTCCAAAACATAATTCAGATCCCATGGAGTAGAAACAGGCTTCCTGGGAAGCCTAATATGAAGGATGCCTTTTAGGAATTGTTTAGCCTCAAATCTAGAAGCAAAAGGAGGTGATAAAGGCAGACAAGCAGAAATAGTTGATATGTTGGCCTTAACAGAAGAATAAGCAAACCGAGCATTGAGCAGTTCACACAGATAAGAAAGAACCAAAGGAACATTGACAGAAAGTGGATCCAGGTTACGATAAAAACACCAAACGGAAAACCTCTTCAATTTGGACAAGTAGGATTTCCAAGTATTGGGTTTCCTGGCCTTCTGCAGTACCCTAAGCACGTCCTCACAAAAAAAGGTGTCTGTGGAATCAAAATCCTGTCACCCAACGTGTCAGTTGAAGAGTGGATATGGGGTATGTGTGAAGGCTGCCAGTCTAGCCAGATAGAATTTTATAGATAATTCTGTCATTTGTAAATATTAATGTAAGCCACAGGCTTGTTGTCTTAAATGGTAAAAATAGGTTATAGGTTCATAGGTTCATACTAGGCTATCTGCCCAAGGGCATTTATAAGCCTAGCCCATAGTTATGTGGCTTTCGCCACCCCTTTAGTTTGAATAAAAACTATGCCTATTATTTTGCTGTGCCTCTGTCAAGCAGTGACACTGAAGTAATCCCTGGGGTATATCTGCGATCTCCCATCCATTGGTCAAGATTCCTCTTGAACAAGGCCATCGAGGTGCTCTGCCTCACATGTACCGGGATTTTGTTCCACAGCATAGGGAGTCTCTGGGTGATGAATCTGTCCCTCCAGCACGTTCTATTTATAACCCTGTCGAGGTTTAAGTCTCCCGCCCTTGTGGTTCTGAGGGATCTAGATTTTTTGAGGTGAAGCATATTCATCAAATCTGGGTTTGACATGGCCTTATATGTCAGGCACAGGTCACCTCTGAGCAAGCGGTATGAGACTGAATAGAGCTGGAGTTCTTTCAGTCGGGCAGCATAAGACATATTTTTGAGACCCTTTATCCTTTTGGTGAGGAACTTTTGGGGCCTTTCAAGCTGCAGCAGGTGTCGGGTCAGATACATTCGAACGGGCATTGTACTCAATCATAGGTCTAATGAGTGATGAGTACAGGGGGACGATGACCTCCCTTGATCTAGATGTGAATCCCTTCATGATCAGGTGGGCAATATAGAAGGTTTTCCAAACTACTTTAGCAACATGAGTGTCAAACGAAAGGCTACTGTCAACCTGGGTCCCCAGATCCCTGATGACTTCTTCTGTGCTCAGTGGATTGCCACCTATATGGTAGCTAGGGGTAACCTTGTTTTTCCCGAAAGGTATGACTATGCATTTCTTAGCGTTTAACTTTAGGCCATGGCTCTGGCACCAGTTATCCGTTTCTGTGAGGCCCTTCTGAAGGATATCTGTGTCAGATGTGTTTTCAACTATGGCGCCCAGTTTGCAGTCATCTGCAAACTTTGTCAGCCATAACCCTCCTGTGTTTGCTTGTACTTTAGAAAAGTAGATGCCGAACAAGAGTGGACCCAGGACTGAGCCCTGTGGGACACCACTAGTGACAGGCTTTGAGTCTGACATGGCTCCAGCAACTCTGACCCTGTGGGTTCTGTCACTTAGCCAGTTTGCAACCCATCTTGTGATGTATGGGTCTACATTCAAGCTGATGAGTTTTTCGATGATACCTGAGTGGGGTATTGTGTCGAAGGCTTTTGCCAGGTCGAGGTAGGCTGTATGGACTGCCTTTCCCTCATCAATGGCCTTGGTGACTGTCTCGAAAAAGTCAACCAAGTTTAAGAGGCAGGATCTGCCTTTGACAAAGCCAAACTGGGTTGGATCCAAAGTCTGCAAGTTCCCTATGTCTTTATTTATGAGTTCCATTATGATCCTCTCCATGACTTTGCAGATAAGGCTTGTCAAGCTAATGGGGCGGTAATTTCCAGGGTCGGTGGAGGCACCGCCCTTATGAAGTGGGACAACAGGTGGCAGGCGCCACTCCTTGGGTACGTATCCTGAGGTGAGGCTAAGATTAAACAGCTGTCCTAATTGTGGGTTTAATTCCTCGTTGAGTTCGTGAAGCACACAGCCGGGGACACCATCCGGTCCCATGGATGTTGTGTTTTTTGCCTTAGTGAGAGCAGTTCTCACCTGGGCGTTGGAGATGTTTCGGGGGCTACAATCCTCTGGTATAGATATCTCTCCTTTGGGGGGGGGGTAGACGTTTGCACTGAACCTGTCAGCCAGTATGTTGGCAATGTGTAAAGGTTCAGTAATTTTCACATCATTTTGAACTAATTCTGAGCATATCTGGGAGTTTCCTCCTAGGTTTCTAACATAGCTAAAGAAGGCCTTATGATTGTCTTTTGAGTCCTTGGCGATTTTTCTCTCAAAATTTGCCTTGGATGATTTTATGAGAGCTCTTAGTTTTTTTACTTATGATGATCAAAGGTGTCTTACCTTTCAAGGATTTTGCTCTATCTTGTAGTAGCTTCCTCCTTTTGTTGTAGAGCTTGTTTATGGCTGGGGTCCACCAGACTGGACGCTTGCCTTTGGTACAGAGAGTCTTAGTTTTGCTTGGGATAGCCTGATCCATGCAGTCCTGTAGGTGCTGGTAGAAGGCATTTGTAAGTGATTCAGCGGTTTGAGTAATGTTTACCACTGGTTCAGGGGCCTTAAATGAGACCACACTAGTTTTTAGAAGTGTGAAGTCGGCTTTTGAGAAGTTTTTCACTGTGGTCTTTTTTGTTTCAGGTGGGGGCGGGATGAGGACCTCCAGCGAGATTAGTTTATGATCTGATCTCACCAGTGAGGGGTATACTTCTGGTGTTGAACATTTTGATCCCATGTTCGTGATGATGAGATCAAGTATGTTTTCTCCTCTTGTGGGGATGGTGACTAGTTGTTCCATGGCATTTGAGTTTATGAACTCCAGGAATCTTTGGGTTAGAGTGTTAGGGCTTGAGTAGTGTTCCCAGTCTATATTAGGGTAGTTGAAGACACCTAGTATGATGGTGTTTGGAGATACATTTATCCCCTCCAATGTTTTCAGGAAGGCCATATGAGGTTCCTGAGTTTGAGAGGGTGGCCTGTAACATGCTACAAATTGCAGAGCAGTCTTGCCTATGGTTAATTGCACCTAGATGGTCTCTGATGCATCGTGCGTTGCCACCAACCTTGAGGTGTGGGTGTCCTTTATGAATATGGACACTCCCCCTCCTTTCTTGGTGTTGTCCGGATTTTGGGGCTGGAACGCATGATATGAGGTGAAACCTGTTAGTGCTGGGGTGCTCTCAGGAGCCTTGAACCAGGTTTCTGTCACAGCACAGACAACGATGTTCTCCATATTGAGATGGGCCTCGAGTGAGTGCATCTTGAGATTGAGACTACTGGCGTTGAGCAGCATTACCCTTAGTTTTTTTTCTTTTTGGTGTTCTAGGGTGGTAGGTTTAGAATTTGAGCCTTGCCTAAAAAAGGCACTATGGGGGTGGCAAGAGCCTTTGCCAATATCCGGAAGCCCAAGGGTGACAGGTGCAAGCCGTCCCTTGCGAAGCAGCGTGGCTTGTCCAGCATGTCATCCCAGGCAGACAGACATTGGATCCCCTTTGAATGACATCAGAATTTAAGCCAATTATTAAAGCTGATCATCTTATCACTGTATTGTGGCATCATTCTAGGTGAAGGTAGGATACTGCTCAAGGTCAGGGTCATACCTGCCTGGGCTACATAATCAGAGAGCTCCTCGATGTCCCTTTTCATGTAGTCCAAGGAGGTACATCTCAGGTCGTTGACACCAGCATGGACAATGACTGAGTCGTACTTGTACCTGCTGTTGAGAGACCTGAGTGCTTGCGTTATGTGGCGGATTCTAGCGCCCGACAGGCAGCTTACTGTGACCTTCTCCTTACTCAGTCTGGTGAGCGGACGCCAGTGTGTCTGACTATGGAGTCACCAATGACAAGTGTGTCTGGCATTGTGTTTGGCCTTAAGGGCTGTGACTGTTTGACACTCTGACTGTGTGGTCTATGTGTTGCATGTGTTGGGTCCTGAGGTGGTAGTTGTTTGGGTGTCTGCTTTGGTGGCCTCTGCTGTTTTGGTAGATTTTTGATCAGAGCCTCCGAGTATGTCTTTGTGTGATTATGTGTATGATTTAAAGTTGTGATGGTACTATGTGTGACTGGGTATGTATTGTGTGTGGTTTCCTTCTCCTCCTGTCTGGTCTTGCCAGTCCTATGTTGAGAGAGCTCAGCCTCCAGTTTGGCAGTATAGTTGCATCTCTCGCATGTATTTGTGTTTTGTGGGAGAAGGAGAGGATTGTTCAGGTACATGAGGCAATTGTAACATTGCCTCAATATTCCCAGGTTCACCAGTTGAGCAGGAGAGGACACTAGCAACTGATCCCTCGACATACTAGAAGTAGTAGATAAAAGACTTTCAAAGGACTCCGGGGGAAGTGGGTTTTAGGCTGGTGGGGTACTATCTATAATAAGAGTGCTTTATCAAGGTGCAAGTACTGTAGGAGTAAGTTCTAGGCTTACAGATAGAGAATAGTCTACTTGGGAATCAAGTAGAGATGAACCTTTCAGTTATAGGATACGCTGGTTAGAGCAGCAGTACAGCTCAAGGAAGGTAGTTTTAAGGGAAAATTTGAAGAGTGTAATTTAGGTGGCCCGAATAGTTTAATCTTATTTAACCGCCGCTACTCTTGTGTGCAACAGTGGCAACTCCGCGTTAGATCGTGCTAAATCACGCAAACGCGCGTTTAGCGTGTTTTATATCAGGGGGCTGAAAAAAGCTAGGAACTGGCCCAAAACGACCAATAGACTACAAGTTACTGGCTGAAACCTCACAAAACTGGACCAACAGGCAGCTCAATGCTTCCCACTCCCACTGGTAAGCAAGGGAACTTCCTACTTCCAAATTAGGCAAAGAATCAGTAACAGGAACTGCAAACAAAGTCCAGGGATCAGCAACTCTGAAACTGGACTACTCTAGCTCAGTAAGGCGGGAAAAACAAGAGATATTTTTTTTTTTGTTTTTTTTCAGAAACAAGCAGAAACAGATACAGTAGACACTTATAAATGCTATAAATCGGCTATCACAGCATACAGAAACAATTTGCAACAATTACAGATTTTTAAAGTAACAAAATGAGAATTCAAGTGCTATAACAAAATAAATGCAGAAAAACAAATACAATGTATCAGCAAGCAGGCGAAATACAGTCGCTAGGTAATAAGTGGAAAGCCACAAAAAATATACTTAAATCAGGTAAAGTCACTTTTTTAGCTCTCTGAAGCCTGGATTACTCTGCTGGCCACCACGAGGATCTGTGCTGAGTAGGTACAAGCTGGAAAACGCGCATTTAGCGTGTTTTATATCAGGGGGCTGAAAAAAGCTAGGAACTGGCCCAAAACGACCAATAGACTACAAGTTACTGGCTGAAACCTCACAAAACTGGACCAACAGGCAGCTCAATGCTTCCCACTCCCACTGGTAAGCAAGGGAACTTCCTACTTCCAAATTAGGCAAAGAATCAGTAACAGGAACTGCAAACAAAGTCCAGGGATCAGCAACTCTGAAACTGGACTACTCTAGCTCAGTAAGGCGGGAAAACAAGAGATATTTTTTTTTTTCAGAAACAAGCAGAAACAGATACAGTAGACACTTATAAATGCTATAAATCGGCTATCACAGCCTACAGAAACAATTTGCAACAATTACAGATTTTAAAAGTAACAAAATGAGAATTCAAGTGCAATAACAGAATAAATGCAGAAAAACAAATACAATGTATCAGCAAGCAGGCGAAATACAGTCGCTAGGTAATTAGAAGTGGAAAGCCACAAAAAATATACTTAAATCAGGTAAAGTCGCTTTTTTAGCTCAATGAAGCCTGGATTACTCTGCTGGCCACCACAAGGATCTGTGCTGAGTAGGTACAAGCTGGAAAACATGCGTTTAGCGTGTTTTATATCAGGGGGCTGAAAAAAGCTAGGAACTGGCCCAAAACGACCAATAGACTATAAGTTACTGGCTGAAACCTCATAAAACTGGACCAACAGGCAGCTCAATGCTTCCCACTCCCACTGGTAAGCAAGGGAACTTCCTACTTCCAAATTAGGCAAAGAATCAGTAACAGGAACTGCAAACAAAGTCCAGGGATCAGCAGCTCTGAAACTGGACTACTCTAGCTCAGTAAGGCGGGAAAAACAAGAGATATTTTTTTTTTTTTTCAGAAACAAGCAGAAACAGATACAGTAGACACTTATAAATGCTATAAATCGGCTATCACAGCCTACAGAAACAATTTGCAACAATTACAGATTTTAAAAGTAACAAAATGAGAATTCAAGTGCAATAACAGAATAAATGCAGAAAAACAAATACAATGTATCAGCAAGCAGGCAAAATACAGTCGCTAGGTAATTAGAAGTGGAAAGCCACAAAAATATACTTAAATCAGGTAAAGTCGCTTTTTTAGCTCTCTGAAGCCTGGATTACTCTGCTGGCCACCACGAGGATCTGTGCTGAGTAGTACATGTGGAACTAGAAAAATATGTAACAACAGTGCACTCTGCTGTAAGGAAGCTAAGTCACGCATTTTATGACTGTCTTAAGTTGGCTCCGGCCGGTCTAGATGAAGGAATTCTTGCTATTGCTTTAAGGCCAAGAGTTAATGGCCAGAATTTGCATGGATAAATGTCCTTTATTGCTCTGGTTTCTGTCCAGAGGTGAAGAATGTAAATGTAGTTTCTGTTAGCCTGGGAACCCAGGAAAGTGTGAAGAATTATGTAATGTGAATAAGGACTGGAATATCAATTCAAACAGAGAGAATCGGAGAGCATTAAGCATTTTTGTCTTGACCATCCAACTCATCAGCACTATGCCTTTGCTCTATATGTAAGTTTATCTTAGATTTGTGTTTTCTCTTAGAAATAGCTAGAAATAGAAAGATTAAACTGAGTGTTTTTCTGTGATATCAAAACTGTACTACTGAAATCTTTTAACTATTTCTCTGTGATCTCTGAACTCTTGACTAGCTTTGTATAGTAAATAGTATTGCCTTTTGTTTTGACTATTTGTTATTAAATATTTTTAAACCTTTTCAAATGTGGCTGTTTTTGTAGAGATAATTTAAGCTCTTGAGAGTACTTGCATGCCTTTGGTAAAATTGTACAAAGCCACTCCAATACCTTTAGCCTTGGGCTATACTACCAATTGGATAATAATATTGCACAGTAATAACTGGACACCCTTTGAAGGGCCTTTGAGTAGCTGATAAATATTAGTGGGTGGTGGCAGCTGGAGAACCTGTGCCAGCCTTCCCCAGGAGTGTCTGTGTGGTTGTATAAACTCTTCTCAAAGTGTGTGTGTGTGCGTGCGTGTCAGCTACTTGGGCAGGGACACAAAGCACTGGTTGGACAGAGAGGGTGCTGGAGGTTTTAGCTTGGCCACTAGGCCGAGATCTGGACTCTATAGCAGTGCCAGTGGGGAGTCTTATTGGGGACCTGGCGAGCAAGGGAGCGACCAGTCCCGGACTGACTGTGATCTCTGTGTGCTCTTAAGGGAAATTGCACTTTACTGTGTGTATTTGTTATCCTTTCCTCCTATATGAGATGCCCCTCACTGGTGTTAATGATGAGGATTGAGGCTCCTTGATTGCTGGGCCAGGGTGTGGGCATCACAGTATGAATGAGAAATCCCTTGTCTTGTGTGAGTAGGTCCACCCTGTGAGGTAATTTGTGATGACTGCTCTTAGCTAAATGCAGAAGAAGAGGTACCAATGCTGTTTCGGCCAAAAGGAAGTCACCAACAAGATTTTGGGACTATCCTGTTGAATTCTGAACAAGACTTCTAGAATGAGGAGAAGGGAAAGCATAAAGAAATATCCTCTTTCAAGAAAAACATAGGGTGTCCACCTTCCAAACCAGAGAACCCAGGACTCTGGCACAAAAACAGAAAGTTGTCTGTTTAGAGGGGAGGCAAATAGATATATTTGAGGAGTACCCCACTGGTGGACAATATACAGAAACACATCCCTGTTGTCACTCGTCGACATACTGCATCTCGGTTTGGGTTAGAGTTCTGGTTGCATAGGCTACTGGTCTACCCTCTTGAAGAATGACTGCACCAAGACCAAATTCCGAAGCATCACAAGAAAGAGTAATTAGTTTGTGAACATTATGTTATCTGAGAGTTGGTGGACTGGCAATTTTCTTTTTCAGGACATCAAATGCTCTTTGGTGATGTTCTAACCAGGACCAGGATACATCTTTGCGTGTCAACTCTCTCAGCGGTGCTGAAAGTTGGCTTAAATCTGGAATGAACTCGCCTAGGTAGTTAACCATGCCAAGAAAACATTGTAGGGCTTGAACATTGTCTGGAGCTGGCATCTCAAGAACTGCAGTTTGCTTGCAAGGATCTGGTTGTAAGCCTGAACTGGTAAACAAATAACCAACATAAGTAACTTCTCATAGCCTAAACTTGCACTTCTGAGGATTCAGCTTAAGGTTCACTTCATGTGCTCTTTCCAGAACATTCTTGAGGTTTCTGCCATGCTTGGCTTCAGCATTACCTCCTACTAGAATATCATTCTACTATAATAGCACATGGATATCCAGAAAAACGTATTCCATGGCACGCTGGAAAACATCACTGGCAGAATTTATCCTAAATGGCATTCTCAAACATCTGTACATGCCAAAAGAAGTACTGAAAGTTAGCAACTGAAGATTTTTGGTCAAGCAAAATTTGCCAAAATGAACTCTCTGCATCCAAAACAGAGAAAAACAGTGGCATTTGGCATAAGACCAGGGACTTTTTGACTTTACGCATTGGATGATGAGGTCTTTTCAGTGCTTTGTTCAAATCTCATGGATGAATACATATTCTGATATCATCTGAGCTTTTCTTATGAGCTACTACCATGGAAGATACCCATTCAGTTGATTCGTCAACTGGACAAATCACACCTTACTGCACCATTTTGTCTAGCTTGGTCTTGACTCTGTTCTGCATAGCTACTTGAACTTTTCGGGCTGGTTTGACAACTGGGCTGACTTCATGAAGTACACAAGTGGGAGTTTGCCTAGTTTGTCTTCGAAAAGATCAGCATAGGTAGAGAAAATAGAATGGGCAAAATTAGAACAGTGGTCTTTCAAGCTTACATGGTGGATTTCCTCATTAAGTGAAATCAGTCCCATTCTCAAACTAGTTTGGAAGCCCACCAATGACTGCATGCGTCTTTTGACTATGTAAAATTGTAAGTCACAGCTGTTCCCAGCAGAGTAACATGAAAGCACTACTGAACCTTCAGTTTAAACTACTTCACCACCATAAGCAACAGGCTTCGTACACTTCACCAAATCAAGCATCTCACCAGCACATACTCTAGCAAATGTTTCTGCTGACATCATAATGCACTGCTGCATACTGTCAACATTAGCTTTAGAAGATGCTGGAAGCATGCATTTCTCATTTGTAAGCGTATTTGTGTGCTTTTCTGTGAGCTCATATACCTGACAAATCTGTATGTCCTTATTCAAAGTTAAATCACTGTCTTGAAGCAAAATCTTTCAAACAGCATCATCTTTAATACCACACACACAAGTCTTTTATCAACTTATTCCTTAAATCACAAAATCTGTACATCTTACCTTTGTATCTCAAGTCAGTTATATATGCTAAAAAATTTCCCCAGGCCTTTGATTCCTTGTGTAAAATAAGTGCCTTTCCATTGTAATATTAGTTTGGGGGTTACACATTTCTCTAAATTTACATTTTAAGCACTTGGGGGTCTTCCCTTGTTTCAGCTGATTCCACTATATGATGCCCCCCCTCCTGCAAACACATCAGGTGCATACACAAATGAACGCTCTCTTTCTAAGGCCTCTTAACCAGCTAAATTAAGCAGAATAAATGCTTTTGTAAGTGCATCTTTATCAGAAAATGCACCTTGCATGAAAATATTGTACTCTTGCACAAACACTCTCCAATTCTCTGCAATATTATCATCAAATACAAGTGGACCAGGTTTTCGAAATCCTTCAGCTATGCCACCAAAGTATGCTTAAACACACTGCAAATATGGCCCTTGTAATTATATATGAACATGCATACACACCAGGTACTTGTATTAATTAACATTCAAATGCACAATAAACTCTTCAAAATTCTGTAAATTGTGAAATATGCTTTGAAATGGCTGTATTTTGTGAAATAACTGCACTGTAATACAAACTTGCGAACCTTTGTATACTTCGGATATCTTGAATAGCTTTAATAGCTTTAATTAATGCGAAAAATTAGCACATAGTGAAAAAATATGGTTGTTTTCCTTATTTTATAGATTTTATGCAATTCAGACATTATTTCAAACATTTTATAACTATTTCAAATATTTTTATCAATATGTCACAGTTTCAGACATTTTGTTTAACTAGAAATTCATTTTGAATGCTTCATATTATATTTTTTGAGTAAGAAATCGTTTAAGCAAGATTTAGTACCTGGAATTGGTTTCTGACCTGTTTTGTGAGTTGTACGTGAGTAGGGATGATCCATTCTTCTATATTCCTCCAATATTAACAGAGTGCCTCTTGGTCTTGATTCTGGATCCCATTCTGACACCATGTCACTCGTCCTATGTTATGATTCAAAACAAAC
The DNA here is from genome assembly GCF_019279795.1 of Protopterus annectens. Classification (NCBI taxonomy): domain Eukaryota; kingdom Metazoa; phylum Chordata; order Ceratodontiformes; family Protopteridae; genus Protopterus; species Protopterus annectens. Next base: position 1,353,863,773 of record NC_056725.1, read on the forward strand.
AGGCGGGGTAGTTCATTTATATGCTTTATTATATGGAAACACATCAGGATGGATAGCAGCAACATAAAACATAAACAAACTGATTAACTGACAGACCATTACATACATGCATGCTTACATCTCAAAAGCTCTCTATAAAATGCTCAGTATTTATGCACATGTGCAAGCCTATGGAAAGCTTATTAAAGGCATACATACATACTGATCTACACCTGTGAAGCATCCATTCATAGGGTTGAGTTAAGGACCTGCTCAGAATGTCTGCCACAATGTTTTCACCTGAGGGAATGTAAACTGCCTGAAGAGTCACTTGATACTGGACAGCAAGATCTCACACCAGGAGTGCCAACTGGCAAAGAAGATAAGATCTTGCCCCCCCCCCATCATTCATTTACATACCACATCACTGTGGCATTGTCTGTAAAAACTTTGAGCAGTCCTGGGGAGAAAAGCCAGAAATGCCAGAAAAATGCTCTCAACTCTTTAATATTGATGTGCTCTATCTATTGAAGTGGCGACCATACCCCCTGCACCTTTAGGAAGCCAAAAGCTGCCCCCCATCCCACATCTGAAGCATCTGAAAACAGTTCCTGAGATTGAGAGGGGGATGGAAAGGGAGCCCTGGATTTAGAGACAACTGCTGGATCAACCAATGTAGTAAGTTCTTTCTTCAGACAAGGTAGAAGAGGAGCTACAAATTCTAGGGGATGCACATGTTGAAGCTAAACTGACTTCAGAAAACAGTGAAACTTCTTCATGTGAAGTTTGGCCAGAGCGAGCATAGGGATGGTGGATGCCATGAATCCCAGAGCTCTCAGAAATGCCCTGGCTGTAACAGAGGCCAGAGGAGGAAGAGTTTGGAAGAAGGGAATGAGTGTCAAGGGCTTGAGAAAAGGCAGTGATGCCAGAATAGGCACTGAAATCCTGCACCACAGAAATAACATGGTCCTGAGAATGAGTCAGAAAAGACTTTTTGAAGTTTATTGTGAACCTCAGACTTTGCACACGAGAAATGGCAAAATGAAGATTTTGCAACATGATCTCTGGAGAGGATGCCTGAAACAGGAGGTCGTCCAGGTAAGGAAAGACTTGGATCCCCTGAATCCCGCAAAAAGCAATCACAGGAGCAAGGCATTTGGTGAATACCCTTGAGACAGTAGAAAGGCCAAAGGGCAAAGCAGAGAACTGAAAATTCTAGGGAGCAACAAAAAAGCGTAAAAACTTCCTGAAAAGGGGATGGATCGGGATACAGAGATAAGCATCCTTGAGAAGCAGAGACACCCTATAAGCCTGAGGAAGCAAAAGAGAAAATAAAGTCCGAAGGGACAACATTCAAAAGGAGGGTACCTTCAGAAAAGTGTTTAGATTAGAGAGGTCTAAACTGGGTCTCCAAATACCCTCTTTTTTGGGTATTAGTAACATCCTGGAGTAAAACCCCTTCCCCCCTTTAGGACACAGGTTCCTCTTGAATGCTGCCCTGAGTCAAGTGGTCCTGAAGCACCTCTGGAAAGAAGGAGAGTTGTTCCTGAGGGGGCTGAGGAATACCCATAAAAGGGGGGGGGGGACTTCCAAACCATGAAATCTCCCTGGCAAATAATGGACAGGATCCAGGAATCCTGAGTAGTCTGTACCCAAACTGGAAGAGAAAAAGGCAAAGAGAAAATGGAAAGTGGCTGGGAAGAATAGGATAGTCAGACAGCACCTGGCTTATCTGGAAAGGGGGATTTCTGAAGCACAGAAGTCTGAGCAGCCTTAGTCGGAGGAGCCCACTTGCTACCCTTCTTATCCTTAGTAGGAGGGCGAGATTGCCTGTAAACAAAAGCTGGCTTAATTTAGGCACAGGAGAAACAAACACGTTTAAGTGCATGTAAAGTCTTACCCTTATCCTGAAGGAACTTAAACATAGCAGCAGTAGCTTCTCCAAACAAATGTTTATTTAAAACTCGCACAAGCTAGCATGTGGTATTTAAAGTTCAATACATTGCAGCTAGGCTGGAAACCTTTTTCTGCCACCAACAAGAACCAGCAAACTAATTGCAGTAAAAAAATCACTAATTTAATACTAAAATCAGTGCACGCAGTATCAGTACACTCAATATTAAACAATTTTATCAAATGTCTTTTAGCCTGGTGAGTAGTTTAAAAAGAGAGACATTAAAATATGATACTTAAGTGATTACTGCCAACAGCCAACGAATGGGTAGAGGGAGAAAATTATGTTGTCAAATTATCATAAAAGGCAAGCAACAACACACACACACTGGGTTTAAGAACACAACTGTAATGGGGTAGGTGAGATGGGAAAACAAACTAGACTCTCAGCTCTGAGCTGACTGGCCTGGAACTACACCAATGCAAACACAAATCCTGAACTAGCTTGACATAAACTCAGCACAGAAGAATAAAACCATAAATGAAACGAATGAAACTTTTACACCATTTTCTACAAAGGTCTACCCTCTTACCAGATCTTAAAATTCCAGGTACTGAAGCAGCCACTCAGACTATTTAGGTTCTCCCAAACCCTATCACTGTGTTCAAAACAGTGCCTATACTGTGCACCTACTGTAGGTTTGAAAAAAATCCATACAGGATTAAGGTACAAGTAATTATTTTTTAGTTAAGCTATACGAAAAACGCCAAGAACTATACTGTTTTTCACGTAGAGGCGCGCGCGCACACACACACACACACACACACACACACACACACACACACACACACACACACACACACACACACACACTACACTGTAACTTCCTGTCACAGAAGCAATTTACCTTAAACAGATTTAGAATATTCCAGGTAAAATAAATCGTATATAGTTTTTTTTATTTTAGGTGTTTATTAACTGGGTAAGCCCACTGGATAGAAGTGTCCCTTTTGAGGGATGACCTGGGAGCACTATCTGGTTAAGTGACTTGCCCAGAGCCAAATAACAGGCAACTGGAGGTGGAAGGAATCTGTGCCCTTGCTCAGAGGAAACAGCTCATTTCTACATTAACCGCCAGTCAAAATTGTTATTCAAGTAAGTTCAATGGACAAATACCTTCCTTCAGTGTTGACTCAGGAACAATGTCTGGTTACGTGACTTACTTGAAGTCACACAGCAGGTAAATGTAGGCTGTGGGATTCAAATCCAAGATTGCAGTAGCAGCATCTTCCTCTAACAGCAGACAGTCTTGAACCTCAAACTGACAGATATTTAAGACACAGATTTGAAATTTTGACCTAGCAGAAAACAAAACAGCTAGGGAAGTTATACCATGTGCAAAAAGGGGTATTTGTCAAGGAATTCAATGACAGTTGAAGACTGACCAATGTTAATTCATATCAGGAAGCATCTCATGATTATCAACAAGCACTAGGGGCCTTGCTTCTAGGAGTTATGCATCTCATCATCTTCTGTGTACTGAAGAATTGTAACACTGGGAACACTGGATGACATCTGAAAGGGCTCTTGCATGGACATTAAAAGAAAAAGAGAGAGAAAGAGAAAGAAACAATGAACTCATTTTTACATATTTTTGCCTGCAACTTCTGAATTTACAAGTCTGAATAAGGAGTTCCATTCATCTTTTACTTAGAAAATATGTAGAAGACCAACTAGATGGCAGACAGTTTTTTTTGGAAGATAAATGTTGAACAACATTTATTAGAATGCCCTTATACCAGTTTATATGGTTTCTGCATATATAATTATGAGATTGCTTTACATAGTTTGAAGTAAAAGGTTTTATTACCAACTGTAAAGACTTGTGGCTTGAAAGGTATAAGGGTAATTACACAAAACTAATGAAACACAGTTGCTGGTATCTGTCCTTTGAAGAAAGACTACATTTTGCTATAGCTACCATAAAAATCAATATGGTAAGGCTGGCTTATCTTAAGACTGGCTTAAAAACAACATGCGAGCACACCAACAAAGCTGAGAAAAAGCCAAAAAATGTCCTAAAACACTTCTTTATTACAAAAGGATGAGCGCTTTCGCAAGGTTACCAACAAAGCTGAGAAAAAGACAAAAAAAGTCCTAAAACACTTCTTTATTACAAAAGGATGAGCGCTTTCGCAAGGTTGAAAAAGCCAAAAAACGTCCTAAAACACTTCTTTATTACAAAAGGATGAACGCTTTCACGAGGTTACCGTGCAGTAACCTTGAGAAAGCGCTCATCCTTCTGTAATAAAGAAGTGTTTTAGGATGTTTTTTGGCTTATTCTCAGCTTTGTTGGTGTGCTCACATCTTGTTTTTAAGACTTGATTTTTGTCGTTTGTAAGCCACCTTTGGCAGGAGTGTGTGCTGTTTATTTTACTTCATTTTAAGACTGGTAATTGTGAATTGGGAGTACTTAACTGGTCTAAATAGTGGCAACTCATGTCATTGAAGCAGGAATGGGTGGTAGTATTAAAAAGGTGTGTGTGTGTGTATATGTAAAATAGAAACGAGATTTATTTACTGTTGGTAATTCATCCACAGCCCCTTTTTCCCATTTTTACACATGGGGTTGGGGAGTCACTTCAACAGTGACAATCATCTAGATCCAAAGTTTACACCGCCAGGTGGCTATCACTGCCACAGTAATTCTTCCACACCTCATACATTCACAGTCACACAATGGCCAATTTAGAGTGTCCAATCCACCTACTGCATATCTTTGGAATGTGGGAGGAAACCGGAACACCCAGGGGAAACATATGCGAACACATGGAGGACATGCAGACTCCACACAGAAGGCACCCCAGCCAAGAATTGAACTAGAGAACCTCTTGTTATGAGGTGGCAATGCTATCAACTGCACCAATGTGCTGGTAATGTAAAACCACAATGCACTGAGCTGAGAATGAAGAGGGTGGAAAGCTAAGCCAGTGGTCAGTTCTGCTCTCAAGCCACCTCTAGCCCATTGGAAAGTAGTCAAGGTAACTGGAGACGACCATGCTGGAATATATAGATCACTGTGATGTCTTCAATAATAAAAAAAAATGAAAAAAAAAACAGAAAAAGTATGTATACAAATATATCTGCTGCTTTCATGATAAATAATCACACAAACAAATAATGGCGTAGAATAAGGAGAAGAAAACATGGATGGGATAGTAGGGTGTGACAGAATAGAGGGGCAGGTTGAGAGGGCTAGCTTAAATGGCATTTGCACACTTGAAATGAAGGCACAAAAGTAAGTAATGTAAAACAATGGTTCAGGCATCTAAAACATAATTTTTGTAGGCAAACACCCTTTGACTTTTAGAATTGTAAAAAAAAAAAAATGCTTTAAGAATTTGGCGTGAAAGGGGATAAAGAGGCTGAAGATGCTGTTGATAAGAAGACCATTGAAATATGAAAAATGAAAGATGGTGAATTGCAGTTACCCATACCTCTCACCCTCTCAATACAAGGATTCTAGCCAAAGTCAAAAATAATGGGGGAAAAGGACTCGCATTTTAAATATTATTCTTGCAAACATAAATTGATAGAGTAACAGGCTTGGAAGTAGCATGCCTTTAATGACAGGTATGAAGTCTGAAACTCAAATGTTTGTCACTGTTTATTGACTTCAGTCCTCAATGATTTGCCCAAAAACATACATTTTATGAGGAACAGACCAAAAAATGCATGCAAAAAATGTAGACGTTCTGCAAAATTCTGACAGGTATGCAATTATTTGTACCTAACTGAAAGAACAGCTGCTATAGTTGCTATACTGCAGAGGATTCACTGGTATATTTATCTGTGAAAAGCATCAATAAACCTTTGAACAGTACAGTGAGTCAATTAAAATTATGTTATCTTTATGCAAAACTGTCAATAAGGGGAGTTGCAATCACAGCGAAGGAATGAATTAGCCTTTTAAACTCTTGTCTATTTGATTATAACAGATTCTGAATTTAAAATACGTTTGTTGATGTTTGCGAAACTGAGAAAGCTATAGGAATGCACTGTAGTATGAACATTAATGGAAACATTTTGTCTAGTATCTTAAAATGTACTGTCAAGGAGGGGCAAAATCAGCCATGTTACTGCATGCCGTCCCAGGACAGACCAATAATTTAGGTTATTACAGTTGATAGCTGTATGGAAAAGAATCTGCTGTGAGTATTTTACTTTCACTTTGAAGTTTTGTTCTGAATGAAAAGCTAAAGGATTTTTATATGAAACAGTACCTGACTGGGTGAGAGAAACAAGCTACCAGAAGCAGAAATTATTGATAGGGAGTACTTGTGAGAAGTGCTGAGATGGTTGTGGATTTTTCAGTGTCTACTTGCCAAGGGTAATAAAAATGCGCAGTTAAGGACACCACCAAGTTGGAGAATATGTGTTTGTGTGTTTATCTGCTCAATATCTGTCATTACAGTGAGCATGTGAAATAAACTGATTTGAAAGCCATGTTAGCCATTAATGCAATAAATACTAGTAGCAACCAGAAATAACTGTGGGAATGACTGGAAGGTGTTTGTTAAGTATCCTTTTATGACAGGAACATGTTGGTTAGCAGGAGTGTTTTATGTGTATGAATACAGAAAGGAATTAAATTCAAGGGGGACAGAGGCCCTTTGGTACACACTGTAGTAGAGTCGAGGTGTAAATCAGTGCAGTCTATAGATGTTCTGTTTTGGAGCAGAACATTAGCAATGAATAAGTCCAAGTGGTGGTTAGAACTGCACAAAACAGAAATTACAGCCTATTAGATGTAGACTGAAATATCCCACTGGTACTGACAGACACTATGAGAGCAAACAGTTATCAATATTCTCAGGAAAGTATTACTTCAACAGATAGTTTGCTATTTAATAGAGGAAGGGTAGCTATGATTTAGTGTTTATGAAAACTTTATTTTTGTTATGAAGCTCATTATTGCAGAAAAGGAGCTGCAAGATGATGCCTGTCTTTATGGCCTCACTTCAACAGTTTTAATTGACATTCCCACATGAGGGTAGCTCCACCATGCCCCTAACATCATTCTGATGTATGGCCAAAAGAAAAAAATCATTCAAGCCATTATTCTGTTTATTTTGCCAAAATAACTGATCTATCTTCAGTGCATACTGTCTATCATGTCCCTTCTAGAATTGATTTTGGGAACATTTACTGACTTTAATTTGCATATAATGCTAATTTTGTAACTGTCATTACCGTACTTAAGTCATTTCTTAGTGACTAGAAGTTTTAATTTTTTTAAGGTCTGGGCCATCTTTAGAAAATATTTCTAACAACTGTGCATGTGAAAGGCAATAGATCCCAACTAAAGATTTTCAGTCACAATATCTCTTTTGCTTAGGTAAATACCACCATATAACTTCCTTTTGGGAGTAATGTGCCATATTTAGAAAACAACCTTTTTTTAAGGTAGAACCACAGATCTCAGGCCATGCTAAGACCAAAAGAAATATGAAGCCTTAAAGTCATGCTAATTGTCCCATCTAGTGACTCTTCCGCATCTGCCCTGCAACCTAAAAAAACCCTACAAGATGCAGCACGCCATGAAAAAAAGAAGTTATGAACTTACTATAAAGTTCCATGTGTGTTGCCATCTTTGCTTTTATTCTCACATATGGGTTGGATCTGATCAATGGGACACATCTCAGCCTTATGCAGAAGCTCGTAGCCTCCAACTAAGCTCTTGGGCATTCTACCCTTCCCCGAATGCACCTCTACATTATTTCAGATCTTGTTTGCCCAATAAAACAGTCTGTAGTCATACAGAAGAAGACAGAAATAATAATCTTCAGCAACTCAAAGAAACATCTCAAGTAGCAAACAGTCTTTGAAGGTATTTTTAGTGCTACCCATTCTTCCAGAAGTCTAGGAAGGGGGCGGGTTGGTGGGTTGTGAAAATAAAGGCGAAGATGTACAACGCACATGGAACATTATGGTAACTACATAACTTCTTTATGTGTTGTTGTCAGTTTCACCTTTATTCTCACCTATGGGACAGAGTCCCTAGCAACCTGAATCTTGGGTGGCTCATGGAAGAATATTCCTCAGAATCATTGATCCAAAAGAAGCTCTACCTACCCCTGGAGGCCAAATCTACTTTGTAATGAGTAATAAAAGTATGGGGGTTTGACCATGTGGCTGCTGTGCAAATACTGTAAATATTCTCTGGCCAGAAAAGCTAAACAGCTCTGGTAGAATGTGCTTTCACTGGTTTAGGCAATTGTTTATTTTGGGTTTTACAAATAAAAGTGATACAATCAGAATGCCATTTTGACAAGGTAACTGGAAACTGGCAAGTCTTTTCTTGTTTCAGAAAGAGAAACAAACAACTGATCCGATTTTCTGATATCCTTTGCTCTGTGCAAGTCAAAATGCAACTGTCTGTGAACATCTAATAAGTGCAACAGATATTCTCCTTTGTTTGGAAATTCAGGAAAAAACTAGCAGTTCAATGGATTGGTTCAGATTAGTCTCAGAAACTACTTTGAGCTGAAAGGAAGGGTTAGTTCATAATGAAACAGTTTTTATGAAACAGCAAATAAAGAGGCTTTATAGATAATGCTTGTAATTCAGATACTCTTCTTGCTGAAATAATAGCTATCAGAAAAATTGTTTTCCAAATCAAGAATTTTAAAATTTGCTGAAGGTTTGAATGGTAAATGAATAATATGAGATAATGCAAAATTCAAATCCCAAGTAGGAGAAGGACTTTTATAAAGTGGTTTCAACAACAAAATACCTTTTAAAAAGGTCTTACAAAGTGTATGTGGCATGACAGCCATTCTCTCCTATAAGATAATTGGAAATGGCAGCTAATTGAACTCTTACATTGGCTGCCGCAGCACCTTCATTAAAAAGTTTCGCTAGAAAATCCAGAATGCAGTGTATCAGGACAGTAAAGGGATCAATATTATTGTCTGTGGCCCACACTACAAACCTGTTCCACTTGCTTCTGTAAAGTTTCTGTGTGGAAGATTTATGTGAAGAAAGTAAAATGAGTCTCACTGGAGAAGATAAAAGAGGATGCCTGGCTATCTTTAGAACCGGAGCAGCCATGCTGTCAATTTTAGATTTTTCAGGTCCGGAAGAACCATCCCTTGCGGATGTGAAAGTGGGTCCGAAACTGGGTCCAGAATCCATGGATCTTCCTGAAGATGAGGCCAAAGAAAGGGAAACCAAATCCGTCAGGGCTAATAAGGGGGAATGAGGATGATTGTTCTCTTCAACATAGTTGCCTTCTGCAATACTTTGAGAATCAAGGGGGTTGGAGGATAAGCATATAGAAGTCCCGGGGGCCAATCATGTACCAGTGCATTGCTCGGTGACTTCCCCTGAGGGTGGATTAGAGCAAAGAAGCTGCATTTGTTATTCATGGGTGATGCAAAAAGATGACAGCAAGGCTGACCCAATTTCTGGAAAATCTTTTCCACAACTTCTTGTTTTCTTATTTGAGGGACCACTCGGAGGCATCAGAATTGCCCTGCTGAGCTTGTCTGCTATCACGCTGGATTTCCCTGAACTATGCATTGCTAGCAGAAAGTGACTGGAAGATATCGCTCATTGCAAAACTCTGAGGGCTTACTGACAAAGTGGATGAATCCACCAATGGAGATCTTTTCTGCATACATCGATAATCAGGATCTTGTGAGACACTGCTAGTTCTAGAAAGGACCATTGGGTCAACAAAAACCACTGCAGGATCGCATATGAAGGCAGGTTAGAGGTACTAGCACTACTGAAGCTACCATTGCTCCCAAGACTCGTAGCTCTAATTTCATGGGTGCTCTCTTCTTGTGAATAAGAATCTTTACTTGATTTCTCAATAAAGCAATTCTGTTGGGTGGAAATTTTGCTATCATCCATCAGGTATATAAACGTGCTCCTATGAAAGTTGGATTTTGATGGCGTTCTAATGCAGATTTTTTGAAATTTATGGTGATTCCTAGATGGGAACAAAGGTTTATACCAGTTTCTGCTGCCCTCAAAACTTGATGCCTGGTAGCAGCAGTTAGGAGCCAGTCATCTAGATATGAAAACACGCAGAATCCTTGACTTCTCAAGTGAGCCGCAACCACTGCTATGCATTTGGAGAACACTCTGGAGGCAGAAGTGAGACCAAAAGACAAAGTTCGAAATTGGTAATGACTGGCTCCCAGCTGGAAGTGCAAATGCCTACTGGAGCATCTGCCCATCTTTATATGGTAGTATGTATCCTGAAGGTCTATCGAGCATATCCAATCGTCTTTTCCAAGAAAAGGAAGACTAGACTGTAAAGTGACCATTCAAAACTTGCTCTTTCTGATCAATTTGTTTTGATTGCTGAGATCAAGAATAGGTCTCCAGTTCCCTGTTTTCTTTGGCACTAAAACGAATCTTGAGTAAGTTCTGAATCCTTGTTGCTCTGAGGAGACTTCTTGGATGACTCTTTTTTTTTTTAGCAACTTTTGTGGTTGCTTGAATCAGTTGACTGGGTAGTACATCCGGGATTCTTTTGTTTTGAGGAAGAGGGTGAATGAAGGTGATGAAATAACCTTTGGATATTATCTGAAGCACCCATCTGTCTTTTGTAATGTATAGTCAGGCCTGTGGATGCAGAGATAGCCGACCCACGATTGCCTCCAGAGGTGAGCAATCGGGCCTCCTTTCAGGAGCACTAAAAAGACTTACCAAAGGAGGAATCTCTAAAGACCTGATTTTTCTTTTGCAGGCCTTCCCTTTGGCATCTTCCATTACTGTCCCCTCCTCTGCCTCTGGGGGAACTTTCACCCTGTGTGTCCTGGAAACACTGTTCAGATTTTTGGAACCACATTTTCCACTACCTTTTTGGCCTTTCAGATAAGGTTGGAGTGGAAAAACCTACTCCCATGGCAAACAAGGTCTTGCCTTCTTGTTCACACCTGGTGAGCATTTCTTTCACTTTGGGCCCAAACAGAGATGAGCCATCAAAGAGGCATTCACAAAGGAAGACTTGAAGGGCTCTGCAAAATCACAAAGTTGCATCCTGACCTGCATCCTAATAGAGATTCCTGAGCCTGTTGCTCTATTCTCTCCATCCACTGCATAAAAAAAATCGGTCTCATGGAGGAGTTAACAACCGAATTTAGGGTAGTGAGCTGAGAGGCTACTTTAACTGTGGCCTTGTCAGCCACAGCCCTTTGTAGGGTGTCTGACAGTTCCTTCAGTAAATCCCTTTGCAGCCTAGTAAAATGTGTCAAATAATTCAGCGAGTTCAAAGTAAAGCCCGCCGAAGAAAAGACATGCTTCCCATATCTATCCATCATCCTAGAATCTTTGTTAGGAAGATGAATAGTGGAACTGTTCTCAGAAAGTTCCTTCTTGGTCACTGCCACTACGATCATGGCATCAACCGCAACTCCCGTACTAACAAATTTTTTGTCAGGGGTGAAGTGACATACTTATTTGGCCTCCTCGAAGTACGATCAACTGTGTCTGGGGTCTCTAATGCCTTCAAAGAGATTAACCCGATAAGCTCATCAGAAGGGGGGGCACCCAAGAGGTGGAAGGGTGAGACCCGAAAGCTTTCAGGTATACTGACTCCTCTGCTGAAGGGGAGTTGGACTCCCAGCCACCTCTCTGTTTTAACATTTCTAGAATATCTACAAATGAGACATCCTCAGGAGGAGACCATGGGGACCCTCCAGCTTCATCGAGGTCAGTAAATGTGGTGGTGGACTTCTCCAGGGAGTCTGAATGCTCCCTCTTGCAGGTTCTTTTCTGAGGGGCTTCGTCAGTGGGGTAAACTAGAGAAGTTTTAGAAGAGATGGGGTTCTCTCTAGAGACATCCTGAGGCTTGGGATCCCGCTGTCCTTGTGGAAGGAGTGTGAGAGAGAGAGAAGGTACCAGTAGGGGGTGGGAAGGGAGATCCTGAGAAGATAGCTCCCTTGACTGAGAAACAGTCAAAGCTCTCCTCATGGCATCAAATGCTCCCTGCCTGTGATCCGAGGTACTCCCAGGAACTGACAAAAAAACTATCAGAGCCAAGGGCCCCTCACAATCTGAGGAGGGAAGATCCGAGACAAAGGTACGAGCTCAACCATGCCAAAACTCCAAGAGGAAAGGTCCGATCCCTACCTTCAGGTCCTAGCAGAGAGCTACAGCTCCCAGAGTCCTCCTGCTCTGACAAAGCAGAGGAACTCAGAGCCTAAGCCAGAGAAGAAGCCACAATAGGTCTCTGATCCAACAGGGTGACTATCTGGACTTCAGTGTCTCCCTGCTCTGAACCTGAGACATGGGTCAGAACAGGAAGAGAAAGAGCAGTAGAGGGGTGTGACTTTGTTGGATCTGAAGCTCTTGGGCTCTGAACTAGCAATAATTTGGCTAAAGCTGGTGTCTTCAACAGCCTGCTAACCACCCTATCCATATCTTCATCAGACAGACTCCTTTTTGAACGTGAGGAGAGGGTTGGTGATTTTTGAAAAATAGGTGATGGGAGCCAAGAGGATACTCTTTCTAAAGATGGTGAATGGCTCCATATAGTTCCAGCTGTTGGAGATGAAAGAATCAGAGCCGATAGCTGAGAATGCTCCAAAGTTCCCCTGGATCCAAGAGTGGACAGCTCTGAAACAACCAATGGAGCAAACAACTTAGGAATCTTCTCTGTCAGCTCTGAAGATTTTGTCAGAGCCAGAGATTTTGTCTTTGGTTTGTCAGAAGATGAAGTGGAACCTGATTTTGGAGAGTCCTTGCTACTCTAAATCACTTCAGCAAAGGAACCTTGAATCATGCTTTTCAACATGAGCTTGTTGCGCCTTTCTAATAGAGCTCTCTGATTGAAGGCATGAGAGATGATACAGGACTCCTGCAAGTGTAGTGGCCCTAAACAATAAACACACAAAGTAAGTGAATCACTCAGTGGCATTCTCTTACCACAATGAATGCATTTTGGTTTATCTCCCTTATCCTTTTGAGACATGACTGAGAAAATAAAAACAGTATAGGCAACCAGACAACAACAGCAACAACAAACTATAGAAATCCAAACAGCTACATATCAGAAAGGCAGAAAAAGAATAGAGAAGCCCTAATACAAATACAGACTCTCTAATCAATAAAGAAGTTAAACCAGGAAGTAAAAAAAAATGTGTTAAGCTAAAGAAATGAGGGGAAAGAATGCTATATATAAAAACAGATGTTAGAATCTATAGGAAGGGTACAAAAAACCGTTAACTAACAAGGAAGAGTAAAGAAGCAAAGTTTGAAAAATATAGAGTAATCGAGATATTATACAAAAAACTTTCACTTTACCAGAGCCAGTGAAGGACCATGTCTCCACTGAAGCGGTAAATAAGATCTGAGGTAACGGAGAGGTGTGTTCTGGGAATGATAGAATGCCCAAGAGCTTAGTTTGAGGCCATGAGCTTCTGCAAAAGGTTGAGACAGATCCGCTGGATCAGATCCAAACCTTATGTGAGAATAAAGGTGAGACCGACAACAGCACATTCCTAGTTAAAGACCCATCAGTCAGAGAGTGAGGGGGCTTGGAAACCTAGGTTCTGACTTTTCCCACTCCACTGTCCCCTATAAAGGGGACTGTCCTTCCTTGCTAACATCACACCTGCTGCCTTCCTTTAAAAAGATCACTACTCCATCTGTAACATTCCATTCTCTGCCATTTCTGAATAACCTATACTCAAGGAAAGCCAAATCTCACCCTCTCTTTCCACTGGCCACTCTTTCTGTGATTTCAGCAGTGCCAACCTCCCCTTGCATCCCAGCCTGCAGGTCCCCATTTTCTTATCCAGACTCTACACCACTTGCTAATACTAACTTGTCACATTCTAAGTCATCCTGTTTATTCCTCTGTTTTGGTCTGCCTCTTTTTTCCTTCTTTGGACTGCCTGAGTTCCTACTCCTCTCTGTCATATCTGTGACAACCACCCCCCTTTCAACATAAACACAGTCCCTGAGATGCACCTCTGCAATCTGTCACTGAATACATTTGAACCAAAATGGCTAAAAAGAAACCTGTCCATCACACAGAGCTGGTGTCTTTGCCATGTCTCTCCCGATCCTTCTATTAGTCCCATGCCTTTCTCACTTGCCCACAGTTGCAGCCTGTCGTCATATCCCATGTTCTCCCCTTCCACAGTGTGCTACAGCTGGAAAAGATAGCACTTCCAATAACATCCTACCTCCTATGCAGTCCCCCCTTCCACTTCTCTGTTTCCTCCAAAAGGTCAGTATTATCTAGATGCACCATAAAATATATCCATTCCCCCACACCTATTTACACATCGTACTTTTATTCCTGACAATGTAAGCCGTGGTGGTACAGCAGTAGCATTGTTGCCTCACAGCAAGAGGTTCTCTTGTTCGATTCTCGGCTTTAGTGCCTTCTGTGTGGAGTCTGCATGTCCACCCCATGGTCAAGTTGCCTCTGAAAGACATGCGTGAATGGGCGTGCCTTCGCTGAAGGTTGGGCATTGGGCTGGCAACTCTGCACCATAAAAAAATCGACTGCCAATCATTAGCGGACCAGAGTTCTGCTGTGGCGACCCCTAACCGGGAAAAGCCAAAAAGACAAACAAACTTTTATTCCTGACAATGTCCTTTCAACCCCAAGACTACTTGCACTATTTCTGACAATGTCCTTTCAACCCCAAGACTACTTGCACTACAAACTGGTCCCTGCTCTCACTTCCTTTGCCAAGCTGCACTTGGGATGCATGGCTAGGCTTAAAAAGGCCTTTGTAGTTGTTAGCCTAGTAAACACCTATGAACCTGTAAGAGTAAGAGTCCTGATCCTTTCTCTAGATGAGCTTTAGATCATTAACATTCTGTTATCTCTCTGCACACTGGTTCTTATTTCCTATCCTTGATTCTGCAATCTTTCTCCTGCAGTTTTACTCCATTCTGTCCTAGTTGGCTCTCTTCTTGTGATGCCTCTGATAACATTTCTTGTCTCTCCTACAGTCATCCCCAATGCACTTTCCAGTGTGCTGTTTCTTTCACCTTCTGTCCCAGTCATATGCCAGAGTATCCGTCCCTGCCTACTTCTCATTTGGTCCCTTTGTATTACTAGACTTCCAGTGTCGTCTCCCATTGATCACATGTGATTAATGTCTGCACCCATTCATCCACATCAGCTTCCTTACCTTTGTCCTTTGTTTCATGGTTACATTTCCCACCCTCTTCTTTTATCTCACTCTGTACTTGCCTGTACTTTACACCCTCTGACCATATCTTCTTGTCTTCTGTCTTTCTCCAGGTATCTTCCTACCTCATCCTGTCTATTGGCCTCCTGACTAGTCCCACTTTACCCTTTCTTACTTTACTGGTCAGTTTAATCTCATATCCTTTACAGTGCTCCACATTCTCCCACAGACCCCACATTCTCTGCCACCCCAAAGCTCACTCAATCTTACACCAGCCCTAACTGCTGAGCGCATCACCCCATATTAGTAAAGACAACCCAGACTGATAAGGATTATACAAGAATAATACATCAACTGTACCTCACTGTGTCCCCTATACAGGACAAAGTAAATGTCCTGATAAGACCCTGAAACTGGGGGTTGCACACACACAAGTGATGCCCACCAAAAGGAATTTTCAAAGAAATAAACTTTAATGCAGCTAAGCTTGCAGGCTTGAACAGGCTTGAACAGTTGAATGGCAAGCCTGTCAAACAATAACTTAAAATTCCACAGAGGGGATGGGTTCTTCAAATGGGACAGAGATGCTAAACTCTTTTAAGGAACTACTTGATCAGCTAGTACTGCATCACTCTTCTGTACCCTGCAAAGTTGCGAGGAAAAAAAAATCACTGATGCGCACCTTGAACAGGAAGGCAGTGAAAATGAAACCCAAATCATAAGGTGTCTGTGAAGAGTCAAGATCAAAGGTGGGCTAAATTACTGGGGCACTGCAGGATAATTAGAATAATTTCCACATGAAGGCATTGACCTGCTGAATGGAAGGCTTCCTAACAGCATTAATAACCTTTGTGACCCCAGAGTCTAATCTGATGGGATCATCAGGTCTGCATCAAGAGCCAAGAACTGAGACAGAGTTAGTTGGGCCACAGGGAACATCCTTGACTGAGATCACAAGATAATCCTATATCTCTATGTACCTGAATTCATGTGCTTTTTGGGCACAGAAGAGCAATGTTTTGGTCTGTCTTTCCCAAACTTAGCAATAAGATGTGACATTGGTAGGAATGTATAAAGGAACCTTGAGTGTAGCAGGATGCAGACCATGCCTACCACTGCCTTGCCCTTGATATACTGCATACAGCAGAACAGATAAGAGATCCAGATTCTTCTGACTAGCAAAATAGGCTGGTCTTTACAGAGTTGTAATTTCACAAGACTGAGATCAGACACACTCCTCTGAACCCACAGCTCTAGATGATGAATAGAGAAAGTAGATCAGGGAATCTGCCAGGATTTTTTTAATGTTCTCAGTGATGTGAATTGCTGAGAAAGTGATGTCCCTGAATGCAGTCTATTTACAGATGAGCACTGCTGGCCATACAGGAGGGCAGCCCTTGCACACCTTTGCTTGTTTAGCTACCGCAAAGAAGAGCATTTTTCTGACCAAATCAAAAGAGGCTATGGGTACAATATTTCCAAGGCCTTTATGGTCATTAAGACCACTCTCAGCTAGAAATGATGATTCAGAGTCCCATCTTCAAGGGGGGATCTCAGCATGCAATCAAAGCATATATCATTAGTATCAACACAGAGTCTGGACACAGAAAAGAAAGACAATCTAGAAGACAGGAGAAGAATGTCCACCACTCTGAGGCCCAGTGACAAGGGACTGACACCAGAAGAAGGTCTTTAAGTACACAATGGATCTGAAGTCACTGACACCTCACAGTTCACTGAAATATCCACATGTTCAGGTGTGCCAGTTGCACAAGGAAGACTGTGGCAGCCATCTGGCTTAAAAGGCACAGCACTAACTGAGTCTGGACCCTGGACTGTTTTCTCATATAGCTGACTAAGGTCAGGACTTCTAGGGTACTCTTACAACAAGAAGGACTCCTGCCCTATGCCTATAAAGATAACCTTCCAAAGAGAAGTCACAAAGTACTACATCTGATTAATGTCGACTCTCCAGGGTCTGCAACAAGGAATCACCCACTGAAAGGACATTTGCTGGGAGGCCCTAGACTGGGTTACCAGAAGCCATTCAATCAGGTAAGGGAACATGTGGAGATTCTTCTACTGCAAGGTTTCAGTCAGTAACTTTAGCTAACACCTTGTTAAAGGCTGTGGGTGCTGAAAAAAGCATACATCACAACACTTTGCACTAGAAGTGATGTCATCTCAGAGGAAACTACAGGAATATGTCATGAACAGGATGGAATGTGTCCATTCAGCACCCCCTGACCAGGAACGGTAAGAGACAAAAGTAAAACCCTTGCAGATGGGGCAGATTATGTAGTCCCAATGGGCAGCACAGTCTTGGCTTGTTCCAAAATCTCAAGTAAGAAAGTCTGGTTAGCCCTTTTGGTAGAATGACCACTGGGCTCCAGAATGTGACCAAAAGTGATCCTACACTTAACTGTTCCCACTGTGATAGTTCTCCAACCCTGGACAAACTCAGTCCAGACTCAGCACTATGGAGGTGTGGCTGGCAGGGCTGCCTCTTGAGCAACTTAGGGTCTTACTAATTGAAAACTAGTTGCTGAAATCACAGTTAGGGCTCCATCCCTCTGCACCACACAGCCAGACCACAGCAAGGCGGCTAAGTGTTGTAGTCCCTTTGGACCAATGCTGGTCCAAACAAGTCACAGAGAGGTCACAGTTAGGATGCTTACTTAGTTGCTCTATTCATTTATAAAAGTGCTTGTAGAGAGTATCTGCCTTCTTAGGGGCCAATGAGCAGAATCAGAGTGCCTTCAGGCTGGTTCGAAATCATCATTAATAACTACATCTGTAGGTGGAATGACCAAAGAATCATCAGTCCTCTTCACTGGATATCCTGCAAGGCATTTTCTGGGGTAGGAGGAAAACAAAATCAGGGATGAGGGTCAGTCTAAGCTGTCTATTCTGAGCCTGAGGGCCTCTTCATAGGAGGGGTTGTCTGGAGGGAAGAAGTTTGGAGGTATGGATTTGCTACCTTTTCCATTTCTAAGACAATGGCCTCACGTTAACCTGACTCATGACACAAGCCTTAGTATGAGGGAATCCCACTCCTTCACAGTCCATAAGAGTAAGCTGAAGTGCACTATTGTGCAACAGTGAGAATATAACTGATGTACGAGAGGTGCTGGAGACAACACATTTTTGGATGGTAGGTCTGCTCCAGACCCAGAGACAGCTTCAATACTACTCTTTAAGGGTAAAATCTTGCACTTGCTACATATGTTCCACCAGACAATAAGCATCTGCTAAATCTCCAGCACAATAAATGAGAGCTTTGTATTATGGATTTCCTTCAAGCAGAACCTGCTAGCCCAGCTGGGCCTGGTGGGTAGTCTCATGAAGGATATCCTTGACTTGGGAACTCAAAGTTTTGTTCCCTAGGATTAGGCTAGCTGGTCTTCAGTTCCAGCCACTGAACTACTGACTGAGAGCAAATGTGCCAGTTGATAATGTCATTCCCCTTCCAAAGACAATAAAGGGATGGCAGTGTGGCTCTTGGCTTATAACATTATGGTCACACAGACAGTCAGTATGTTATTTGGCCCAGCAAATGAAGAACTCACTGACAATCAACAAGATAATTATAGAAACTGTGAGACTGCCAAAAACAGATTGACAGACTAAAGGGATACAAGAGCTTATTATGCATCTAGTGTGTCATGGTATCCATCAGATTGTGCAGCCATTACTGAACATGGGAATTTCCAAGTGTTTTGTTGAAAGTTGATTAATGCAGAAAATGAACCAAAACAATGATTTGTTACAGAAGGCATTCAAATGAGATCAGTAGTTACCAATGTCTGATTATGCATTTCGTAAAATTGGTGTAGCTTCTTCCTAGGGAGAAAACTATTTTGCAATTACCATCATTGTTTCCTTTTCAAATGCATACTATGCTACTTCTCTATAAAACTGTGCCTGATACAGGATTCTCAAGTCTCAATAAAATCCCTGAAGAAATATTCTTAAAAGTAAAAAAAAAAAATACACAAACGAAGATACAATGCACTCTTGTGCTTGTTTAATTATCAACAGTATAATTGTTGCATGATCACACAAAATAGCAGCAAATAAAAGATTATCACTTTTGCAAATAGAAGATCACTTACAGATTTGTAATGTTTCTAAGACATCTTGAACCAGGTACTTGGGTAGTCTGGTCTATTTTATGTTGGTTTTCCCCTAACTGGACAAACCTGTAGAAAATATAAACATGATAAATAAAGATCACATTTATTTATCCATTACAAAGTAAAAGTTGTACATTTGAAGTAACTGAATCACAGAAGCTAAAAATGTTACTGAAGAAACATAAATCTTTAGATAAAACACAGGGATCACTACATGGCACATTCTGGAAGAGAAATTTGTGGTCTTGTGCAATGCTAAAAAAACTGTGAAGCATTTAAGTAACTCTCTTAGGTTTCCACAGTACTGATATGTAAGGTACTTACCATAACAGCAGATATTTGAGGAGAGGTCAGTTTACTAGTAAATCACAATATTGGAGTTTACACACCTTATATTCCCCAGGAACGAGACATATTTTTCAAGTTACTTCTCTTTTCCCTCTCAGGATCAACACAACTGTTGTGCCTTTGAAAGTGCTGACTCATATATATACATTGTTGCTCTTCACTACTTTTTATACTTTTATACTAAAAGTCCTGTAGGAAGATCCACTACTGAAGCCAATACTTACATAACCACAATCACAAAACTGTGTAACACTGAAATCTCATAGTATAACAGCAATTATATACAAGTTTCCATACTGGAGAAGAATGGAGCAAAGGTTTACTGCTGCAGTAACCTCCTCCCAAAACTCTGCTGTTAAGATAAATACCTTTTCCTTCAGGGTGGGAACTCAACAGCAAATCATAACATACTGGCAACATTCTAAGCAATACTTGGTTATGGTTGGGAGGCACACAGTTTAACAGGATTCCACGTAGCACAGCTTTACAAAACCCTATCCTGCCTCTAGACTGTACTCCTAGTGTTAAGTGTTTGGTAAACTTATTGACAATAATTCATGTGTCAGTTTCAAAAATAATTTGTACAGGAACATTACTACATTTTTCATTTAAATAGTTTGTATTAAAAAAGACAGTTGAACAGACTTGGCTAAATGAAATTGCTATTACCATAATGATAGATCCTTTCATTCAAATCTGTCTCGTGATTTATGGGTCTTGAAGCACCAGCTCTAATCTGATCTGGCTGATTTAATGCTCCAGCCATGAGCCCTTCCTAAACTTTTTTCCCATAATGCCCTGCCCCCCCACCCCAACTAACTCAGATTCAGTTTGATGCTTACTGCAAAACATGCTTCTATTGCATTTGACTGAGGATGTAGATCTTTAGATCATAACGGCAGGGGGAACGGGGGTATCATATAGGACAAACTTGAATGAAAGGATCTATCATTATAGTAAGTAGCTAACTTTCCTATCCTGTTCATTCACTCCATCTAATCCAACCTGTGGGTCAGAATCCCCAGCTCCTCGGTGGCCTTAAGATTGGAAACCCTTTAGGATGGAAGCCCCGAAGGAAGCTGTAGCACTGGACATGTGGTTTAATTTGTAAAGCTTGACAGAGATATGGACTGAAAATGAAGTGGCAGCTTGACAGATTTTATCCATGGACAAGGCCCTGAAAAAGATTGTTTATGCAGAGACTCCTCTAATGAAGTAAGGATTAGGTCTGGCAGGAAAATATTTACTTTGAGAATTGTAGATAAAGGAAATACAATCTGATAACCATCTAGATAGATTTTTAGATACTTTCCTGTCCAGTTTATTACTGGCATAGGAGACAAACAACTGTTCATCATTTCTGATGGCTGCTCTCCTATGAAGGTAGAAATGAAGTTGCCTATGCATATCTAAAGTAGGCAAAACAAATTCACATTTGTTTTGGTAGTTTGGTAAAAACACACTGTGAAATGTATCAGCTGTGAGCAACTTGTCTCAGAAGCCACTGTTAGAGGAAAAGGAGGAGTGCTTCTAAGAGTAATCCTGTCCTTATGAAAAATAATGTATGGATATACTGAAGATAACTCTTCAGGCTGAAGTTACTGTCACTAATAAAACGGTTTTATAAGACAAAAATTTAAGGAATGTAGCTTCAACAGGCTCAAATGGAGATCTGGACAAAGCTTCTAGGATAAAATATAAGTCCCAAAGAGGAGGTGATTCCTTAATAGGAGGTCTCAAATGAAACGAGACGAAGGACAATTGCCCCGAGCCTAAGTGTTGGGGGTGTGATCAGCCGATCCCGATCTCTCTTTAATACAACACCATCTGGCCAGCATTGCATTTGCATTCGAACCTGAGCTCTGTAGTGCTCCATATGTGGTCTAAACTGTAGCAACTGACAGATTGTTACAGTTTTTCCTTTTTTTTTTTTTTTTTTTTATATAAACTAAAACCTGAGTGCTGTGGTGCTCCATGCAGGCAGGGTATAAACTGTAGTAAATATGTATTACATTTGCAGCAAGCAGTTTGCTACAGTATGAAAATAATTTTAATTAAAATATGAGCTCCGTAGCACTCTGTGCAGGAAAATTATAAACTGTAGCAACTTGGGGGGGGGGGGGGGCATAGCATAGTTCTAACTGTAATACGCCAAAGATTGTGATTGGCTTATTACAGTAAAGTGTTTTGAAGAGCTGAGGGGGTAGGGTGCTCTTTCATAGTTCATGCACAGGGTACTTTTGCTGAAACCTGATGTCAAATGATGAAATGGCTCCCAAGTGAACCTTAATAGTAGAGAAGCTGGACTCAGTTGGGAGCAAGGAAGAAAAGAATTGTAAAACATCTGCCAGTGATGCTGAAAAAGGCTCTGTGTTATGAGACCACCCATAAAACAAATATTTTCCATTTGCTACAGTACACTGTACAAGTAGAAGATTTCTGTGAGGCAGAGACAATATGCAACACATCACAGGAAAGGGAATCATCCTGTGCCATCAATGGAACTGGAGAAACCAAGGTTAGTTTCACACTGGAAAGGTCTGGGTAAGTCTTCTCGGATGGGTCAGAGTAGATCTGGTATCAGATTTAAGAGCCAAGGAGGCTCCTTCAGGTAAGGTCTTAGTAGGGGAAACCATATCTGTCTCAACCAGAATGGGAAAATGAGGATCACCGTTACCTTTCACAGAATGGCTTTCTGTATTGATTTGGGGATAAGACAGAGGAGCTGGAGGATAAGCATAAAGTAACCTAGGAGGCCAGTGACTAGACAAAGCATCGCTAGCTTCCTGTCCATGTTGAGGGAGAACAATGAAGCACCAGTTGCACTTGGTATTCTGTGGGGTTGCAAACAGATTGCACTACGGTTAGCCCCAGCAATGGAACATTTTGTTTGCTATCTCCTGATTCAAGGATCACTCATAAGGGAGGAAAAGATGCCTGCTTAACCTGTCTGCAAGATCGCTGCACCTTCAGGGAATGTGTGTTGCAATCAGAAAATAGTGAGAGGCCATCACCCATTGCTACACTCTCATGGCTTCTTGACAGAGTGGGTAAAATCTGGTGCCCCCTTGCTTACTTATGTACCAAGTAACACAAAAGAAAGCTGGAACCACCAGGCTGTATAATAGTCCAATATTTATTAAAACAAACTGTTTTAAAAACAAATAAAATGCTCTATAAGCACTTTCGGGTGTTACCCCTTCATCAGATAGTACATCATCAAAAACAGCATAGCATTTTATAAGACACATAACCAATCAAAATCAGTACTTAGTCCGCCTTTTTTTTCAAGGCTGGCTTTAAAGGTACAACTACATTTATTCCTGGTGCTTTATCAGCCCCCAATGTTATAATCCATCTCATTTCCATATATTCAGTTTCATTCTGAATATCACCCATTCAAGCTTTTTGATTCACAACCTGTAATATCATAAAAGAAAAAGCATGGCCATGATTCTGTTGAATGTGAGTGTATAGTGCATTATGCTGGTTACATAACCTAATTTCTGACATATGTTTGAGGATCCTATCCTTCAGTCTACAATTTGTCTTGCCCACATAATATGCTGCACATGACTGACACATCACTAAACAGATGACATTCTGCATACTGCAGTCTGCATATGTATTCAAAAAGTAAGATTTTTTTAGATCTTGGATGTATAAAAAGGTTATCCTTCTTTATATGTATAGAAGCTTTACAGCTCTGACAAGGACAAGTACCCTTCCTGTGTAACTTAATAACTTTATTAGCTTCCACTGGTGGTTCATGACATAAAATGTCCTTTAAATTCTTGTTCCTTTTAAAAGTAAATTTGAGTTGTGTCCCCACTACTTTAGAGATTTTGTCATCTGATGATAAAATCCCCCAGTTTTTCCTAATAATCTGTCAAATGCCTCCTATGTCATTACTATATGTAAGATGCATATGTAACTGATTCATATTCACATCCTGTGTTGCTGTCCCTGTTTCAGATGTTCTATTGCGATGATACCAAGACTTGGCATTAGTGGCCCTTCTTAGTTTAACATAAGCTATCTCTTTCTTTACGATTCCTTCTTTGTATCCCCTCTTCAAGAGGTTGTTCGCCGGTACCTTAATCTCATGTTCAAACTGTTCATCTTTAGTACAAAGCCTAGAAATTCTACAAGTTTGCCCCTTTATGATGTTGTTAAAAATGTACTGCAATTGCATACTATCAAATTCTAGGGTGCTGTTTCTCCAGCATGGTTTTTTATACAAGCAGGTTTCCAGGCAGCCACTGTCCTTTTTTATACATACATCCAAGTAATCTATCTGTGTGTCAGAGAATCTGAAGAAATTCTTGGTAGATTCTAGATATGCAATGAACATATCTAATTCTACAACCGTACCTTTCCAAAGAAAGAAAACATCATCCACAAATCTACAGTAACAGCCTATCATGTTTAACCACTTATTGCTGTGATCAAAAAACACTGAACCTTCTCAATGTGCCAGAACTGAATTGGCATTAGAATTTGCACAGGGCGTACCCATCACTACACCCTGCTTCTGTTGGTAATATTTTCCTTGACATAGGAAAAGGTTGTTCTCCAGAATCAATTTTTAACAAAGTACATGTGCGCACATTAACATTTAAATCAAGGCCTGCTTCCTCTAATATATGTTCAATGGCTGTGATGCCATATATGTTATCTATCACAGTAAATAGATTTTTAATATCTAAGGTAACAAATAAAAAGGTAGTATCATATTCAATTTCCATATATGTCTGTAAAGACTGCAGGAAACTAGCTGCATCTTTCACAATCCTTGTATATCTCCAAACTATATCCCTCAAGATGCATTCCAACATATATCGACAGATTTCCAGTGACCCACCCCCTCTCAGAAACAATGGGTCTGAGTGGTGGGTTCCTGGAGTCTTTGTGGATTTTCGGTAGGGCCTTAAATACTGGAATAGTTGGATGTTTCATATACATAAATTATAGCAAGATTCTTCCAGTAAACCTGTTCTCAACATATTGTCCAAGGATTTATGTACCTTCTGAATATATTTGTGAACCACTAGAGGTGAACTCAAGCTAAACACATCTACCTCACTGAGTAATAGCCGTATTTGTTGACAATAATATTCCTTGTTCATCACAACAGCAGCACTGCCTTTGTTGGTAGGTTTTATAACTAAACTTGAATCTTCACATAATTGCTTCATGGCCATTCTTTCCTTATTGCTAAAGATACAGTATCTGAATCGGTCTCTATTTTGTAAATACTCTTCAATGCCCCTCTCACAAGTTTTTACAAAAGTTAAAATAGTGGGGTGCATATTGGGTATAAATGTACTTGGCTGTTGTAGTGTAATATTCACATCAACATTATTACCATAAATCATTTTCAACATAACATTGTGTGCGAAACACACAATTTCAACAACTAACTGACAAAAATCAGTCTCAACACTCGGTACAAAAGTCATTCCCCTATTTAAAACATCCATTTGTTCATTAGATAACTCAATACCTGATATATTGTAAACCAAATAGTCGGGCAAATCAGTCAATCCAAAGTCTGTCTGCATTTGGATTTTGCAGACTTCATCAACCTCTGGGCAGACATCCATTGAAGTGGCCACTTTTGCCATGGTCACCTCTGTCAGAAGAGGAGTCATACTGCTAGTGAGACATCAGAAACCAGACAAGTCAAGATCTTTTTTGGTTCTTGGAAAATGTGCACTGAGGCATCATGAACATTACTGCTAGCACAAAGAGAATAATGTCATCCTGCTCACTCTTTTGCATCCTTTCTTTCACTGTGGTATCAAATAGGATGATACCTTCAAAGGAAGCATTAGTAAATGACGTATTGAAGTTAGCCACAAAATCACATAAGTGCAGCCAAGCATGATGTCCATGGCAATGCCAGCTCCTACTGTCCTAGCTGATCCATCTGCTGTGTTGTGAAGCAGGCACATGGTCAAATTAGTAACATTAGACATCATGGAGTATAGCCTGGAGTTGTTTCTGTGACTAAGGCATAAATAGATTCTTCAGAGCAGATAATGCTTGCTGGGCAATATTCCTCTGGAATCTAGTCATGTGATAACTCGCAAAGCAGCTTAACTCACATGCCCACTTCCCTAGTCTATCCATGGCTGGGGACGACTTCTTGGGCAGAAGGATAGAAGAGTCCTCTGACAATTCCTTTTTTTAATTTCTCCAAGTCTTTTGGGTTTCTAATACCATGACAGGAATGGACCCTATTCCTAAGTCAAAGTATGGGTAATGTTAATAAAATTAGTACTGTTTCAATTTTTGACGTTAGCCAAAAGTGCACCTCGCAGCACCTACAATGTGCCCAGAATTGATTCCTGTAATTCTTACAGTTACATGTATCAGTAGCATATCTAAATATAACTGTAAATCATGGATTTGTTATTAGAAAAATAAACTCTTTTGTTATGAAAGACTGTGTAAGTATGGCAGCTTACATTTCAAAACACACGTAACTGAAAACCTTATTCCTGAGGTTACAGCATTGTTTTCCAAGACAAGTACCACACGGTTTTTATGTCAGCAGATAAGGAGGTAGAGTTAACAACCTTTCCAACATGAAGGCCAAATCTCAGGGAGGAGGGATACACTTTGAATGCCCTAAATGAAAAATTCCCTTTAGGAAGGCATGTTATACATGCAGAAACAGCAAAGACATGTATTTTGAAGGAGAGATACACTCAACTGCATTTAAATAAATGGCTTAAGTGATATTCGGTTGTTGGAACTGAACAACTGATTAACTCAAGGTCCTATGTGGCAGTTAAGGAAAACATTTTCTATTTCTGCAAGAAAGAGTTCCTTGCTGTTAAGCCTCCTGGCTTCTTTTACCATGGTTAAGACTTGGTTAGAAGAGGAATTATTATTAATAAGTATTAAAATTACTGCCTCCAAGCTGAAACATTCAATGTTTTGAGTATGAAATAAACAACTCTGACCCGCTGCTGGGTGAGTAAGCATTTATGCAGAGGCAATGACCATAGAGAAAGAATGGCTACCTTCATCAATGGAGAGAATCACAGGTGTTTTGGCCAAGAGGGAGCTATAAGTTATGAGAATGGCTTTGTCTTGTTTCATTTTGAGAAGTATTTTTTTTTTAGGACAAGGTAAGGTTTTATCCCAAGTGAATGCCAGATCATCTATTGTTAAGTCTTGCAAGTAAGTAAAGAGTAAATAGTCTGAAAATGACTTCTCAGATGGGTGTCAACTAAGTCTACTTGCATGCTGTCATATTTTTACAATATCCTAAAAAGTTTGTGGAGCTAATTTCCATTCATCAGCTAGCTATCTGCCAGATGAGGCAGTCTAGTAGTTGGTTCTACAGTCCTGGGAGATGTGCTGCAAGGGTCCAATGCCAGAACAAATGCATCTCTTTGCAGAGATGGACAGATTTAGTCTCTCCCCCCACACTTGTTGATATATCATACAGCTTGATGCTGTCTATATTGATTTGAAAGAGACCCTGAACAAAGTTGTTCTGAAAGGCTGTCAAAGCTCTGTGCACTGATTTAATTCCTTTCAGGCAGATGTGAAAACACAGTACAGTTGTGCAAGTTAACTTGTAACAGTAGATGTGGCTAGATTACCCAACTTAGAAAAAAATGGAGTAGGAGGAAGAAGGGTCAGAATCCACGAGCTGCTAGAGAACAGTCCTCGGAAAACCTGCTCTGGATCTGAAAAAAAAGAATCTGATTTGAAACACGTTGTAAAAATATGCACAGAACAGCAAGATGCTGCCTCTAGAATACTTCTAGTCCACCTCTTTCAAAAAGGACACAGAAGAAGCTAAATCTCTGATAGAATATACTCTGAATTTACCTGGAAGTGACTTGTCATGGTGAGAATAATATAAAATAACAGCATGAGACAAGCATTTGGAAACTGTTCCTTTTCACACTGACTATCCCCTCTTCTTACCTTCATGGGAAGTAAACAGTTGATCCAAACTCCTGAAGGTTTTAGTCCTGTCAATATAGTATAAGTTGCCTGTGGGTACCCAGTGTATGTAAAATCCTATCTCTCTTATTTTTTGGATCTGGAAAAAAGGCAGGGAGATGAATAGCTTGACTCAAAGCAAAACCTGAAACCACTTTAGACATAAATGTAGGATATGTTCTCAAAGATACCCTATCCTTATAAAAAATAAGATAAGGCTGACTCACCATAATAGCTTGTAACTCAGATACTCTTCTTGCACAGGACAGAGAAATGTATAACATTGTTTTCCAAGTTAAGAACTTAAATTCAGCCTGGTGAGTGGGTTCAAATCGAAAAACAGTGTAAGTTTCTCCAGAACAATAATGAAATCCTGAAGAAGGAACCAACTGTCTTCAAAGTGGACAGATATGCAGAACCCCTTCCAAAAATTGTTTGACTTGAGCCTTGGGGGAGGGGGTGGCTGCACAGACACGTAGCTATGACTGAGAGGTGAATCATGAGACGAGAGTTAAGAAAGGCCAGGGGATAACACAAACAAATATTATATAACCAGAACCATCTGGGCCTCAGAATCTCTTACACTTATTCATACATGATTTTCTAGTAGCAGGTTTCTTAACATCCCTTAATACCTGCAGCAAAATCTTAGAAAACCATTACCTAAAAGGTATAAAAAAATCTATTATCCAGTCAGTCAACTGGAGAAGTTGCAGGTTGGAGTGCATCAAACAATATGTTGTGTAAGTAAGTTTATTCCTTGCGGAAGCTTGCTTAGTATGTCCTGTTTATTCCACAGACCCCAAACTTTTACCCTGTTGGCAACAGCTCCTCAAGCAAAGTCTGAGGCATCTGTAGTTACAGACCGAGTATGAGATGAAAGGGAGAACAGGAGACCTGGGTTGAGAGACAACTACTCCACCCATTAAAGCAACTTGCTTTTGTTAAACCCAAACAATGGGATGTGAGAAGAAAGTGGGTGCTGATGTTGGGTCTAAACAGATTTAAGGAATGACTGAAATTTGTCTCATATAAGCCTGACCAGAGGAATCCTAAGCATTGTAGAGGAAATAATAATGGTTAGAAAAAATCAAAAAACATTCCTTGTAAAGGTCTGCTTTGTCCTGAGGAAGAAAAGACCTCACGAGGGATGTATCTAGAAGGCACCCCAGGAAGCACTATTCTGTGAGAAGCAATAAGACAAGACTTTTATATGTTCACCTTGAACCCCAGACTGAAATTGAGGTCCTTTACTCAGACCAAAGATTCCTGACATTTTGAAAAAGAGTCTTTAAATATCAGACTGCCATCTAAATATGAAAACACGTGAAAGCCTTGCAACCTGCAATGATCTATTACTGGTGCCAGACACTCTGTAAATACCCTTGGACATGTACTTGGTCCAAAGGGAAAGACTGAGTACTAAAAACACAAGCCAAACACAGACAATCTTAAAAACACATCTCTGAAGTCTTTGAAAATTGGGATGTAATGATAAGCATCATTTAAATACAGAGTTACCATAAATTGAGAGGTGGGATAAGGGGTAACAGAGACTGAAGGAAAAGCATTTGATGTGAAGGTTTAGAAAAGAAAGATTTAGCACTGGTCTCCACGTTCCTTCTTTCTCTAGCACCAGAAAGATTCTTCAATAAAATCCCTTCTATATTAGTTTTGGGGGAATTGATTCTATGACCACAAGAGACATCCTTTGCTCCAGGAATGAAGGAAACAGAGAAGTTTTGTTTGAAGGATGAGAAGGAATACCCTGAAAAGAATGAAGGACTCCCACTGTCACCTGTAATCTTTTTGACTGGTTCTCAGAACCCACTTGTCTGAGGTTCTCTGATGTCATTGACAGAAATGAAGACCTAGATTTCGGGAATGATCTCATGGGTTGCCAAAGTGGAAAGGGGTAAAATAACTGAAGGGGTATATAATCACTTTGTCTTTTTGAACTGATTCTGTTTATGACGAGCTCCCCCCTGCTTCTTTTCTGAGTCCCCTTGCCATTGCTTTTTGAATTTCACTTGGCCTGTACCTTGCTGAGACTGTTTGTTCTGTTTCTTATAAAAGGAAGGAAAACTCCTATTAAGCTTTTTTATGGAAGGTTAAAAAATCTGAGTTACCCCCCCTATTAGCTTTGATACAGAAGGTTAAAAATCTGAGTGACTCCCAGAATTAACCTCCCTCTTTCAACAAATCTTTTACCGAATTCAATGTAAGAGGGATCAAATGATACCGAGCAAGGGAAGATTTCAGGATCTCAGTTTTGACATTGCCTGGCAAATTTTGTGAATGTAACCAAGCAAATCTTGTCAGTGATCAAGATGCAGCAGCAGCACTGAATACAGCATCATCAGAGTCATAAGAACACTTCAAACAGTGCCTGGTTACCAAAGAAACAGAAGCCTTTAAAGAATTCAGAGATGTTTTAATATCTGAAGAAGAAGGGATGTTAAGAGTTAACTTTCACATATCTTCAAAATAAGCAAGCAGATATTTTAACAAATGAGCCCGAGAATTCAAAATTCTGTAGACTAAAACTGAAGACAAATATATTCTCTTCTCAAATCTATCAATAACTTTCACATCGCTGTCAGAGAAACAGGGTTAGCATTCACCAGGTGTTTGGCAAGAAATGGCTTTGCTACAGAAATAATGACATAGTTTGATTTGGGATAAGAAAACAGATATTTGTAATCAATCTACAGGAAAGTCTCCAGGCACAGACGGTATTCCTGTGGAATTTTGGAATTTAGGAGGGACGAAAGTGATAAAGATTTGGAAGGTTATGTTCAACATTATTTTAAAAGGAGAAGGAAGTAACAACATCTTGGAAGAGAGCTGTGGTGGCTGTATTAACTCAAACACAGTAAAGACCTATCAGGCCCAGCTTAATATAGATACCATTTCAATTTTAAAACATGATTATAAAGTGTTTATGTCTATATTAGCTAAGGGACTGGCAAAGGTGTTGCCAAAATTGACAGATATGGATCAATGTGTTTTTGCAGGAGAAGCAAACATTCCCCAAAATTAAGAGAACAGTGATGATCTAGAGTGAAGCAAAATGGTGGGTCTTGATGCAGAGAAAGCATCTGATAGAGTAAGTTGGGCTTTTATGAGTAGGGTAATGGAACCATATGCATTCCTTGATACAATAATAGGGTTGATTAGGAGGGGATATATGAAGGATCAGAGGCAAGAATTAAGGTGTGAAGGTTCCTCTCTGATAAACTATGTTTGAACAGAGGAACCAGGCAGATGTGTCTTCTTCCTCCATTGTTATGTGATTTATATTTAGAGCCAATCAAAAATTCAAGGATATCACCAATCCAATTACATCCCACACTGATCCCACTCCCAACAACACATTCCCAGACAACACAACTCTACCCTCACACACAACCAACCAGGAATCCTAGTTGTACTTCTCACTCAAAGTAGTATCATGTTACCCACACTCACATCCCTATCACTAGCTCTACTATCGCTAACCTTCCTAACTTCCTTACAAACAGACCACCGCTGCACAACTACTATCACACTACCCACACTAGCCCACCCTCTCAAACCCATTCAGACTTCTACATCTGCCCTACAATCATAAATCTTACAACTACATATTACTAACTAACAAAAATTACACCATCTCACCACACTAAGAAAAACTCTCACAGACCAAGCTCACAAACAATTAATATTGAAAAACACATACTGATACTCCTACAAACTCTGATAACCTCTGGTGACATTCACCCAAATCCAGGTCCCCTCTCAGCTAGACAAACATCTGACCTGCTAATCCTAAATCTCAACATAAGAAGTATTACCAACACACTAACAGACCTACATGCATTCATAGCCCACTACAACCCTGATATACTCGCCATTACAGAAACCTGGCTTAAACTCAGTATCCAAGATGAAGACTTTCTCCCCCCAGGGTATAATACACTTAGATCTGATAGAACAAACAGGAAAGGAGGAGGAGTAGTCATTCTCTTTAAAAACACCCTTAACCTCCAGCTCCTGCACACCATACCACCCACTTTTCAAAATGCTGAAGTCCTATTTTCTGTCCTATCCATAAGAAACACCAAGATCATCAATATAATATGCTGCTACATACCTCCAGGCAACAACTCGCTCATAATAGAAGACATCCTACACTGGACAAAGGACAATCTACCTCAGGAAACAATCCTACTAGGAGACCTTAACACTGACTGGGCATCCTGTAACTCCAGCAACCCTTCTACTCATATCAATCTATATGGGTTCTCGCAACTAAATAAAGAACCAACTAGAATAGATGAGAAAACAAAGAGAGAATCCATACCGGACTGGACACTAACCAACTATCCCAAACAAAACTATACAGTAGGCTGTCTCCCAGATGACTTAAGTGATCATCCCCCCACCTTCCTACTCCA
Organism: Protopterus annectens; assembly: GCF_019279795.1. Classification (NCBI taxonomy): domain Eukaryota; kingdom Metazoa; phylum Chordata; order Ceratodontiformes; family Protopteridae; genus Protopterus; species Protopterus annectens. The sequence continues at coordinate 1,353,895,712 of NC_056725.1, forward strand.
GAAACACTCCAATCACCCCAAACCAGTAGTCGACAAATTTGTACGAGATGACCGTAACCTTACCCCACAATACCTAAATACTGTCCTAAGCCACTGCAACTGGGAACCACTACGGACACTCAGGTTAGACCAGGCAGTAGACTACTTCAATACTACCTTCTCTAACATCCTTAAAAGTCTAGCTCCCAGCAGAAAAATCAGAGTTAAAGCCAACTACGCACCCTGGTCAAATAGGGACACCAGAGCCTTACTAAAAGCTAGAGATAAAGCCTGGAAAATCTGGAAAACTGACAAAACCCCTAGCTCCAGACAATACTATCAACAGCTTAGAAACAAGGCCAAGGCTGAATCCAAAATAAACAAACAAAACTATTTTCTTAGCGCCCAAAGAAAATATTCAAATAGTCCACAAAAATTCTGGCATGCCATTAACTCCCTACTAAAGCCAGGCAAAACCACAACCCCAGCACCCAGCTTTACTAACAATACCCTAGACATAACTTCTCAATTTAATAACCATTTTACTAAATCCATCTTAGCCCTGTCCAGTCAAATAACCAAATGCAGTCTACCTCAGTCACAACCTAACCTATCCCACACCACCCCCTCTTTTCGCATATCACCAGTGCCCACCTCAACTATCAAAAACTCCTCCTAAAACTAAAGCCAAACACACTAGCAGCTGATAACATACCTGCTGCATACCTAAAAATGGCTAGTGACTCCCTATCATATCCTGTCTCCATCCTTATCAACCGCTCCATACTAGAATCCTACATACCCAAACTCTGGAAAGTATTTCACATCATTCCTCTTCATAAAGGAGGTAATTCTTACGAATTCTCCAACTACCGACCTATTGCCATCCTTTGCCCCTTATCCAAAATTCTTGAGAAATGCATCCACTTGCTAGTGATGACATTTCTTAACAGACACAATCTACTATCTACCACACAACACGGTTTCCGTCCACATCACAGCACTACCACAGCCCTTCTATCCTTTACTAATTATATAAACCTTCACAGGAATGATAACAAATATGTATCAGCCACTTTCCTAGACCTCTCAAAAGCATTTGATATGGTCTCCCACTCCATTCTACTAGACTCATTCTCCTTCACCTCCTCTACTATGGCCTGGTTCAGAAGCTACCTATCTGACAGGCAGAAATCAGTCCAGTGGAACGGAACTCTGTCTACACAACTTCCAACCACCATAAGAGTCCCACAGGGCTCTATACTGGGCCCGCTATTGTTCTCTACTTTCACAAATAACCTCAAATGCTCTACACAACATGCCACACTCATGCAATATGCGGATGATTCAACCCTGATCTGCTCCGCCTCATCTCCCACCACCCTACATACACTCACTCAAGATACCTTTACCTCAGTAGAAAAATGGATATCGGGTATCCAACTAATTCTAAATCCCAAAAAGGCAAAACTGCTACTATTTACCCCTAATAGATAAAAAAAAAATCTCCTTTACCATAACATCTAAGGACGGCACCACCATCTCCCCTTTTAACCACACCAAACTTCTGGGCATTGAAATAGACAATAATCTCCACTTTGATGTTCACATCTCACATACCATAAAACTAGTACACAAAAAACTAGGCTCCCTATACAGGCATAAGTCCTTTCTCTCACAAAAAGCAAGAGACACTCTTGCACAAAGCCACCTCCTCTCAACTCTATTATACGCAGCACCAATCTTTACCCAAATCAGACAATGTGACCTAGACAAACTAGAATCATGCTACAATAAAATAGCCAAGTTTGCTACTAACTCAACCTATAGAACCCATCACTGTGCTGCACTAAAAGAACTAAGATGGCTTGAGCTACCACAGCTACATAACTATCACCAGCTGGGCACAGCCTACAATATTCTCAAATATCCTGAAAAAAACCCTCATTATCCAACCTACTTACTATCTATACTGCAAACCGGTGCCTAAGATCCAGTGAAAAATCTCTCCTCTCCATCACCAAGGTTAACAATAATGCAGGGAAAGCGCTCTACTCCCACACCGTTGCCAGAAATTGGAACTCTCTTCCCCTATCCGTGTCCACTGCCCCCTCCACATCCATATTAAAAACTCCCTCAAATCGCACCTTCTTAGTACCTGGTTATGCCCTTGTATCACATAACCCTACCCATACTACTATTAACTCCTCAAATTCCTCTCTGATCACATGCTGGAGCTCTGATCCCCTGTAGGCTAGGTCATCTGAAAGGGTACTTTTAACTGTAGAATCTTACTTGATATATTTTATTCTCTTACCAATGTACAACTGATATTGTCTTTTTACCCATGCTCTATATCTACTTTTACCTGGAGTGTTTTTATTAATTTCTTGTTATATTACTATGCTCAGCATACATGTAACCTGTTTTGTGTATTATGCTGTATGTACTGTATTTGTATAACTTGATATTGGAGCTTTTCTCCCCGGGCCGCCGCTGAAAATGGACCTGGTCCAGTCGGAATTTCCTGGTTAACAAATGTAAAATAAAATAAAATAATAAATAATCAAGAACAGTTGGCTTTATTTGCAGATTATATTATGCTGTACTTGATAAATCCAGAAAAGGGCAATTTGGTGTTATAGAACATTTAGAGACAGTTTCAAGTCTTTCCAGAATATAAAATTTAATGAATATAAAACCAAAACTATAGCAGTAAATTATGTACCCACACATGGATTGGTTCAGAAATACCATTATTTATGGAGACACAATAAGATGAAGTGTTTAAGCATCTAGATTAAAATGAATTCTCTTACGGCAGCTAAGAATATGTAGGAATAGACTAAATAAAAGATAATACAAAAACCGATAAACTAGAAGCTCTTATTTATCGATATGGACAGTAAGATGTTTCAGTCGCCTTTAATGTTATATGCAGATCAGGCATACTTTTAGCAAACAAATGTGAAGTTGTAGACAATAACTAATAAAGAGCTGAAGGAATTTATTTGGGTGGGAGGAGGCAAGAGTTAAATGGGATAAGTTCACTCACCCAACAGAACAAGGTGATTTAGGATTACTTGATTTGTAGATATTTTAGAGCTACACAGTGAAGGCTCTTATAAGTACCACGAGCTGAATGTTATAAATCAAAGTGGAAAAGGATGATGATAGGGGGGGGGGGTTATGATTTTGGTTGCAGATCCTTAAGGAGAACAACACCCACCATACAGAATATTATATTCAGAAAGTTGCAGAAAGTATTCTAAAAACTAAGTCAGCATGGGAATGCAGAAAGAAGATTCTGCCAATAGGGATGACTGCAATTAGGGGTACAGAAATTAGGCAAGGTGGGTTGGAATTTACTAGAGAAAACTGGCAAGTGAACTAGGTTTTGGGAGCAAATAACTTGGGAAGGTAAGGTAAGAGGGTGGGGTGACACAAAGAAGTTTGGACTGCAGGTTACAGTCTACCTTCCCAACGAGAGACTGATATCAAAGTACAGGCAAAGAAACAAGGAGAGGGAGTTTCAAGCAAAAGACCAGCTCTGGTATAGTTTTTAGCAGAGTTTATATAGAAGCTGCTGATAACTAAAAGAACCAATCAGAGGAGGTTAGAAAAAATTAGGAACAGAGATTAGAAAAACAGTCTGAAAATGAGAAATGGACGGACATACATATGGCTCCTAAGTATGTAACGAAGTCTAGGATTATCACTTTGGCTTGAAATTGTTTACATAGGTATTTTTTATACCCTACGTGGCCTTCAAAAACTGTTCCTCAGGTTAGATAGCAAATGTTTCATGGGTGATGGGAAACAGAAAGGCAATTGCAAACATGTTTTTGGGAGTGTAATGGGAGGGCAGATTTAAAAAAAAATCCCCACAGAGTATTCTGTCATAAATATTTAGAAAAGCAAATGGCTGTAACTAAGGAAATTTTTCTTTTGAGCTGTGACACAAGACTCTGAATTGCCTTGACATAGTAAGGCCGTATTAAGTTTAATGCTGTTGGCTGCCCAAAATTACTACAAAATGGAAATCAAAATATATACCAACCATACTTTAAGTATTGGCTATTGTTAGAGAGACAAAAGAATGGAAGTGGGATCTTTAGAAAAGGAAAGGAACAAATTACATAGAAATAAATGGAATTTGTTGGAACAATGCATGCAAAATAATATCCAGGAGAAGCGAGGTTTGACTGAAGGCAGAAACTGAGCAAGCTATGTAACGGAGAGTATTAAAGTTATTATAAAGAAAGAAAACACTTTTATGTAATGCATAATGCATGCATAAAATGTTACTATGGTTGCTTTATTTTTTATTAATGTATAGGTGCCTGTGTTTTAAGTGATAATTTAATAAAGGAGTTTAAAAAAAAACAGATATCAGTGGGTCAGGGGGTCCTTATATAATCGATCAATTTTTAGAGGCAGGGGGTTGAATGTCAGGCATGCTGCAGGCTGTCAAGGAGGAAGAGCCGCAAATTGAGGAAACTCCAGCTGTAATAAGTCATAATATTTTTACTGGGAAACTAGAATTTCACTCTGTTCCAATTAGTTCATTCTGTCTATAATTCCAGAAAAGACAACTCTTCAGAGGGGAATCTGAAGAATATCTTTCTTCAGAACCATATTCCACCCTTCCTATGTAGTAGGCACTGAAGAAATACACTATGAATCTAATTCATGTCCTTCTAATTGGGACTCAGTTACTGAAAGAGATGGAAACCTTTTTGCTTTTAAAACTTGGCAAGTTATCAGAATTTAAAGAATTACAGGCTTGAAATAAGCCATTAGTAAAACCCAGCCAATCTTCCATATCTATCCTATGTGAAATAGGAGAAGACATATACCTAATTTTCTGTTGTCTTTTCCTAGAAGACCTCTAGAAAAAGACCAGCCCAAAGATGGGTCTCTTCCCAGGGAATAAGGCACCTTAGGCTATCTTCATAAAACATCATCAGCTCCCTTCTCCAAGACGGATGAGTGGTTCTCACATATAGGTTCATAGGTGTTTACAAGGCTAACAACCACAAGGGCCTTTTTAAGCCTAGTCACGCATCCCAAATCTCTGACGAGCTCTCATACCATTGATAAGTGTAGGCAGGGGCTTGGGAGATGAACCATTTACAAGCAGTGACCTGTGAGATGAACCATTTACATGTGTCCATTACACAAACAGATGCCAAACCAGGATGAATTTCTTGTTACCCATCCAATTGTCCAAATTACACTTGAATTTGGTTGGGAGAAACTCTGCTTCTCATGGATGGGAAGTGTTTCCAGAGACAGGGTAGTCTCTGGGATACATACTTGTCTCTCCAGCAAGTCCTATTTATATCACAGGCAAGGTTTAAGTCTTTTGTTTTCTGGATATGCAGGAGGTCCACCAGGGTGGGGTCCAACAATGCCTTGCATGCCAGCATAGATCTCCCCTCAAAAGCTTGTAGGAGACAAAATACATGGATAGTTTTTATTTAACATTTGTTTACCAGGAAAATCCGACAGGGATAGAGCCCATTTTCAGTTGTGGGCCAGGGAGAAATGCTCCAAACGCATGTCTTTCGAATGTGGGAGAAAACTGGAGCACCAGAAGGATAGGGCCTTGAGGAGGTCTGCATAAGACATGTTACTTATGCCCTGTTATCTTTTAGTGAGGAACCTCTGTGGAGGTTCCAGTTGTTGGATGTGCTGGTTAGGTACATACAAAGGGGGCAGTGTACTCAATGACAGGTCTGATGAATGCCAAATACAGTGGAAGAATAACTTCCTTTGACCTAGATGTCATACATTTGTTTATAAGTTTCACAATGTAAAATGATTTTCTGACTACTGTAGATACACGATGGTCTAAGGCTAGATTACTGTCTTTGTGTGTGTCCCCAAGTCTCTGACTACTGAGTCAAGTCTTAGGGGTGTGGTGTCAATATGATAGTTACCAGGGGTAGGTGACTTCCCGAAGGTACTATTATGCATTTCTTGCCATTTAGTTTTAGTTCATGGCTCTGATACCAGTTATTTGTCTATGTCAGTCCTTTGTGGAGAAAGTACAGTTGTGTACACTTAACATAAATGTAGATGTTCTAGTGTATTCACTGTTGCAGTCATCACACTTGGTTTATCTGCCTGCAGGTAGCCCTCAGTTGGCCCGAATACCAGAGTCTTGGGATTTCTGCATCGGATGCTGTCGCTTCTTCCATGACGTCAGGTCATCAGGGGAATATAACAAGCAGCTGATGCCATTACATCAGTTTGTCTTGCCCCAGACGTCAGGACCCCCCAAATAGGAAGTTAGTATATGGTGTGGAACACCACCAGTAAAAAGCAAATACCCCTGCCATAAAAAATGGCCATATAGAGGGTAGGTAGAAAGGATAGAGAAAAACAGGGGGCTGGAGGGAGGGAAATCAGGACTGCAACAGTGAATACACTCAAACATCTACATTTATGGTAAGTGTACACAACTGTACTATGTTCTTCGTGTTTCACTGTTGTAGTCATCACACTTCGGTTGATTCCCAAAGCTGAGGAAGGGTGGAGGCATTCAAGAGGAGTTATGGCTGGCTAGCAGGCCTTGTAAGACTTCAGTAGCAAATCCAGCTCTGGATTTAGAAAAAATAGGTAAGTGGTAATGCTTGGTGAAAGTGTGTACAGAACTCCAGGTTGCAGCTTCCAGAATGTCCCTGGTAGGGACACCCCTGAGAAATGCTGTAGAGGTGGAAGTAGCCCTAGTGGAATGTGGTCTGATCCCCTGTGGGGTAGGTTTTCCATGGTGCTTGTAGCAGAAATGGATGCAGTGTGCTATCCATTTGGAAATGGTTCACTTTGAAATGGCCTTGGCCTCTGCCCCTGCAGCAAAGCTAACTAGCAGTTGGTCAGATTTTCTGAAAGGTTTAGTCCTGTCAAGGTAGAACCTGAGCTGTCTGTGCACGTCCAAGGAGTGCAGGATCCTCTCCCCTTTATTTTGAGGATTAGGGAAGAAGGTTGGCAAATGGATGGCTTGGTTTATAGCCACACTGGAGACCACTTTAGGCATAAAGGATGGGTTAGTCCTGAGGGAAACCCTGTCAGCATGGAAAATGATGAAGGGTTTCACAGCCTAACTCAGACACTCTTCTAGCTGAGGTTATGGCTAAAAGCAAGTCTATTTTCCAAGAAAGGAATTTTAACTCTGCTGAAGCTGCAGGTTCAAAAGGTGGGAGCGTGAACTTTTCCAGTACAAAGTTAATGTCATAGGGAGGGATGGGTGCTCTCCTAGGGGGCCTTAAGTTGTTAGCCCCTCTAAGAAACTGTTTGATGAGAGGGTGAGAGAATAGAGGTGGCTCAGTATTATAATGAGCTGAGATGGCAGAGGCATGAATCTTAATGGAGGAGAAGGATAGGCCTCTGTGGAGTAGCTCTGCTAGGTAATCAAGGATTTGAGGTAAGGAGGGCACAGCTGTGTCCTTTCCTTGAGACTGACTCCAAGAGCAATATCTTTTCCACTTTTCAGCATATGATTTTCTAGTACTAGGCCTTCTGGCCTAAAGAATGACATCCGGCACCTGCTTGCTGAAGGTTGCTGGTGGAGTATTTTGGGAATAAGCCAGACTGCAAGGTTTAGGGTTTGCAGCTGTGGATGCAAAATCTGTCCCTCCTGCTGAAACAGCTGGGAAGGAGTCTGATGAAGGTGTCAGGGTGGCACTGTTGTCAGACTGTGTAAGAGTGGGTACCAATGTTGGTGTGGCCAATCTAGGGCAATAAGAATTGCCCTTGGGCTGTCCTGTCTGATCTTGAGTAGTACTTTTGAGAGGAGGGGCAGAGGGGGAAAGGGATAAATTCAAAATTTGCTCAACTGGTGGTTCTCGGGGGGAGGCAAAGCGGTCCACCTCCGGTGTCCCCCACCTCTGGATTAGAAGGTTGAAGGTGTTGGGCTCCAATTTTCACTTGTGTGGGTCCAGGAGATTTCTGCTTAAGTCATCTGCCAGTGAATTCTGTTTGCCTGGCAGGAACTGAGCTTGCAGATGCACTTGGTTGCTCAAGGCCGTGTTCCACAGGGCCATGGCTAACCTGCAGAGTGGGTAAGAATGGTTTCCCCTCTGTTTATGTACCACATAACTGTGGTGGTGTCTGTTTTTATCAGCAGCTGTCCTGGAAGGATTAGGTATTTGAAGGCTGTCAGAGCATACTCTACAGCTAACATCTCTTTTTGATTGATGTGCAGGAGAATTTGTCCTGGGGTCCACTTTCTCTGAATGCATTTGCCTGCCATGTGAGCCCCCCCCCCCCCAATGCATAGTCTGATGCGTCTGTAGTCAGGGTTTGGGCAGCAAGGGGTTGAGTGAAAGGCAGTCCCTTGTTGTGGTTGCATGCTTTTGCCCACCAAAGGAACTCTGCCCATAGACAAGGAATGACTGTTTCCAGGTCCTGAGAATGTTGGCATCAAAGACTTTTTAAGTACCACTGAAGTTTCCTCATATGCAGCCTTGCATATGGAATTAGCAGGATTCATGAGGCCATGAACCCTAGGGCTTGAAGTATCTTCCTTGCAGATAGCTGGGTTTTGGTGGCCATGTGTTTGAAGTAGTTATTCAAATAGATCTGTTTTTCTGAAGTGAGAAAGACCATCTGGGAAGTTGTGTTCAAGCTTGCTCCCAGGAATACAATTTTTTGACTGAGCACCAGTTGTGATTTAATTTTGTTGATGGTGTACCCCAATGAAGATAGGAGTCTTTTTACAAATGCCAGGTGTTGAAGTAGTAATTCCTGACTGTCTGCCTGAAACAGGCAATCATCCCAAGTATGGGAAAATGTGGATATTTCTCTGCCTGCAGTATGCAATGGCTGGAGTCAGGCACTTTGTGAATACTCTGGGTGCAGTAGATAAGCCAAAGGGAAGTGCAGAGAACTGATCATGCATTGAGCCTGCCCTGAAGCGGATACATCTCCTGCAAGACTCCCTTATGGGGATGTGCAGATAGGCTTCTTTTAAGTCTAGGTTGACTATCCAGGCATCCTTGGCTAGCATAGGGAGAAGCTGTTGCAGGGTTAGCAGTTTGAATTTTGGGACCACCAGAAAGGTGTTGAGAATCGATAGATCCAGAATTGGGTGCCAAGAGCCCTCTTTTCTGGGCACCAGGAACAGTCTGGAGTAGAAACCCTGTCCCCTTTGTTCTACTGAAACAGGTTGGATGGCCCTGATATTGAGCAGGGAATGTACTTGCTTTTGAGCCTCTGTCCACTGGTTTGGAAGAAGGTCTGGAAACCCGCTTGGGGTTGACAGGGAATTGAAGCAGAATCTGTACTCCTGGGATACAATGTTTAGACTCCATAGGTCCTGAGTAATGGACATCCAGTTTTTGGCATGAAGGGCAAGTTTTCCTCCTAGGGGCACAAGTAGATGGGCAGGGCTGGGATGGATAACTGACAAGTCACTGTGAACTTTTACCATAAGGGGGTCGCTTGCCACTCCCTGTTTTTGAGGTGGAAGCACTCCATTGTTTAGATCTCTGCATACCCTGAGACTGTAGTCTTGGTGGTCCGGTTCCCCTGGGTTTAGACTGTGAAGGCCTGGAAAAGGCTGGAAAGGACCACTTTTTTGTCGGCCAATGCCTACTGAATCTAGGTGGCTGCACTTGTAAGAATTCTTTAACAATTTGCATAAATTTAGCTTTTTCTTCCATCTTTTTATGAACCTCTTCTGCTTTGGTACCAAACAAACAGTCCTGATTTAAAGGAGGGTCTAGTAATTTTGATTTAACATGGTCTGTCAAAGTTTGTTCCTTCAGCCAAGCATGCCTTCTCAGTACAGATCCAGTGACTGCAGCCCTGCAAGATGCTTCTAGGGTATCAAAGCCACACTGCAAAGTATGCTTACTAACTTGGTTTGCAGAATGCATTAACTCTTGTAAATCTTTAATTTCTGCACAATCTGGAAGTAACACCGCTTTTTGTTTAATTTGTTCCATAATATGTTGCTGGTACTTCAACATATGAAACTGGCAATTCAATGCCCTGATAGCAAGAGTTGCAGAGGTATATATCTTCCTACCCCATCTGTCTAAAGCTCTGGAATCCCTGTCTGAAGGGGTAAGGTTTTTGGCTGTAATAGCCTTAATACTTTTAGGCCCCTGGGAAATGGTCTCTGGTGCCACAGTAGGATTCTTAAAGAGAAATTTGTGAGAATCAGGTACTCTGTAGTATCTGTCAGGTTTTCTAGGGACCAGTGGTAAAGTGTCTGGAGTAAGACTGGATTGGTAATCAGATGGCTTACCGAAGCCATTTTGGAATACGGAGAACGAGAGCAAAAGAATTTAGTGACAAAAATACCCTGATGGCGAATGGTTTGGGCATTAAACAAGGCACAATCCCGACAGCGAGGGATGTCGTGGTCTGGGCCTAAACAGGTGACGCAGTAAGAATGAAAATCTCTGTGAGGTATTTGCTTTCCACAGGCAAGACAATTGTTAACTTTTTCTGACATTGGTTAGAGCAAGAAAAAAAGAGTCCCCAAAGGGGTACTTAGCTTTAAGAAGACTTCAGGTTTGAAACTCGAAAAATGAAAATTTCAGGTAGTGGCCGACCAGCACTTGCAAACTGCTTCTGCTTCGGGCTCCTTCTCGGCAAAAAAGACTGATGCAATGGCGTCGGCTGCCTGTTTTATATCCCTGACGATCTGACATCATGGAAGAAGTGACAGCATCTGACACACAAATCCCAAGACTCTGGTATTCGGTCCGACTGAGGGCTACCTGCAAGCAGATAACCCAAGTGTGATGACTGCAACAGTGAAACATGAAGAACATCATTTGTGTTGTGGGGGATTCTATGACTGCTCCTAATTTGCAGTCATCTGCAAATTTAGTCAGCCAGATGATATTGCCATTGGCCTTGATTTCAGGGTTGCAAATGTCAAAAAGGAGTGGTCCCAGGACCGATCCCTGAGGGATTCTGCTTGTGAATGGCTACTTTGTAGAGGTGGACTCCCCAATTCTAACTTCTTGGATCCTGCCTGTAAGCCAGCTGGCTATTCACCGGGTGACATAAGGGTTTATACCTAACCTCTTGAGTCTGTCATCAATGCCCGAGTGAGGTATTGTGCCAAATGCCTTGTCCACGTTAAGGTAGGCAGTGTGAGCCATTCTGCCCTCATTCATTGCTTTGGTGAACTTCTCAAAGAAGTCCACCAGGCTGAGTAGGCAGGACCTGCCCTTGATGAAACCATATTGGGTTGGGTCTAGTGTCAGGAAGTTTCCTATATCATTATCTATCATTTCTATGATAATTCTTTCCAAATTTGCATATGGGACTAAGTTGGTCCACCTGTATACTGAGGGATTACTGTTGCTATTTTCCTCTTGTAAGGCATAACGCCGGTTTGAAGGCTACAGCTAGATGCCCATTCTAGATGGCCTGATAGGTCATCTTCCATACTATTTAAAGGTATCTTGGGATACTGTCTGGGCCCACTGATGCAGTGTTCTTGGCCTTAGAGAGGGCATTAAGGATTTGTTCTCTAGTTACAGTAGGGAAAGTTACATTTGATGGTATTTCCTGAGGGAATACTGAGAAGGAGAGTGGGTTAAACATGGAGCTGAATTTGTCGGCCAGTACATTTGCTACATTTTCTGCGTCAGTATAGGTGGCTCCACTAACAATGAGCTCAGCACACAATTGTGTATTGCCTTTGAGGTTGTGGACACAGCTAAAGAATGCCTTGTGGTTCTCCTGAACCTGGTAGGCGTAATTTACCTCAAATATGGCTTTGGTAGACTTCATTTGTCCTTTGAGTTGCTGTTTAGTTTGATGAGAGTGCTTTTATCTTGCTGGGTGCTACACCTCCTAATCTTTGCTATAATTTTCTTCCTTGTGTTATACAGCCTACTGCTGCTGTTATTCCACTAGGGTGGCTTCATTTTTGAGTAAGTTCTGTAGTTTTTTGTGGTGGGTACAGCTGCCTCTATTCAGCTATTAACAAGCTTGTGTAGGTTTTCTGTGAACAGTTTTATGAAGGCAACAATGTTCTCAGGGTTTATGGGGGCTTGAAATTTTGCCAGGTTATCATTTAAGAGTAGGAAGTTAGTCTTAGAGTAGTTCATGAGTATTCCAGGGTTAGCTGCTGTTCTAGGTTTTATTTTTACTTCAAAGCAGTCCATTTTGTGGTCTGACCTCACCAGATAAGACATTACATTAAGGGATGCGCAGCACTCTCCCATATTAATCAGGACCAGATCCAGCATGTTTGCACAGCTGATCAGTGTACTGACAGTCTGGTCCAGGGAGTTTGTATTTACAAAATCCAGGAATCTTTCTGCCCGTATGTTTGGTGTGGTATATGATTCCCAGTTAATCGTGGGGCAATTAAAGTCTCCCATGAATATCATATTGGGCTGGATGGTAAGAATTTCCAAACAGTTTAAAAGACATGTTATGGGTTTCCTGGGTCATACAGGGGACCTATAGCTTGCAAGGAATTGGCATGGGATTTTTGCCTATGGTAATTTGAACGTGGAGAAGCTGTATAGTCCTGTTTGACCAGCCTTAAGGAATATTTATTTTTGATGTAAATCAAGACATCTCCATCTTTAGTCCCTGTTTGTGTAGTAGTTGGTCTAAATGTGTGGAAGTTATTACAGCCTTGCACTGCCAGTGTGCTCTCCAAGGGTTTAAACCATGTCTCAATGACCACACAGACGTCAGCATTCCCTCTGGTGAGGAGAACTTGTAGGGAGTACAGTTTTTTGTTTAGACTCATAGCATTTACATATCCATAGTCTACAGCAGATATTACTACAAAGTATCCAAAGAGGACAACCCAAAAGCCACACAGGATGTGCCTAATTCCAGGTCCACAGTGGCTTCTCAAGAAACAGTACCAGTGGGTTGAAAAGAAGATAAGTGGTCCAGGGTAACTAATCTGGTCACAACAGAGTCACTCGTTGGTGGCTGAGGTAGTAAAAAATCTGGCTTGGTTACCGAAGACTCCTGTAAACATTTCTTCTTTTTCTTCCTTTTCGTCCTGCAGATGGGTGGGGGGGGGGGCTAACCAAAGAGACTGAAGCCTGCTTTGCGCTTTAGCAGATAAACGTGCCTGATAAGCATGTAGCAGAGCCTTCACCAGTCAATGAATGACTTGACAGTAATTTTACAGTTTTGAAGTAAAATTTTAAAGATCAAGCCCAAAGCTGATCTTCATTATAAATATGCTCTAATCTTGTAAAGTGGGGTTTCGTATTCTAAAATATATAGATTTTACTTTAAGTTGCTTCAGAGAATCTATATTTATTGCATTTAGTAAACTGGTATTTCTGTTTACTGTATGCTGAGCAACTGTCCAAATACTTCCTGATTCCATGTTATCTAGCCCCACCTTTTGATGATGCAGTATAGAGGAGAAACAGTTTGTAGTGGATTGGCATGTTTTCTGTTTTCAGTTACTCAGTCCAACAATAAGACAATAAACACAGCTATATACTACAGTGTGATATCTATGTTATTACCCTGTATGCCAAGTACAATAAATTTTACTAGGAATTTTATTTGTAGTATATGGAGTGCCATGATTAAATTACAAAATCAGGAAAAAAAAAAAAACTTGTTCACTTCTTCCTTAGTGCAAGACCCAAACTTACGTGCCGCTAAGAAGCTTTTGTTAAGTACCCCTAAGCACAGTTCATAGGTTCATGGGTAGGTACTAGGCTATCGGCCTCGGGGGTCTATACAAGCCCAGCCAAACAGGTACCCTGGCTTTTGCCACCCAAGAAAATTATTTTCCTGTGCCACTGCCGAGCAGAGCCACAGAGGCAATCCCCGGGGTGAATTTCCTATTTCCCATCCAATCATCAAGATTTTTCTTGAAGAGTGCTAATGAGGAGTTTTGTTTGATATAGATAGGTAGTTTATTCCAGAGTATGGGAAGTCTCTGGGACAGGAATCTATCCCTCCGGCATTGTTCTGTTTATTGTGGTGACAAGGTTTAGGTCCCTAGAGCGTGTAGCTCGGAGGGATTGGGATTTCTTTAAGTGGAGCATGTCCAACAGTCCTGGGTTTGACATAGCTTTGCATGTTAGGCAGAGATCACCTCTGAGTAGGCGATATGCGATGGAGTAAAGCTGGAGTTTTTTGAGACGGTCTGCGTAGGGCATTTGTTTGAGGCCAGTAATCCTCTTTGTGAGGTATTTCTGCGGCCTTTCCAGTTGTTGTAGATGTCTTATGAGGTACATAACAAAAGGGGCGTTGTACTCTATAATGGGTCTAATGAGTGACGAGTAGAGGGGAACAATGACCTCTTTTTTTCTCGATGAGAAACCTTTTGTGATGAGGTGTGCCACATAGAAGGATTTCCTGACTACTGTGGCGATGTGATTATCAAAGAAGAGACTACTGTCCACCTGTGTCCCAAGGTCTCTTATCACACTTTCGGTGTTAAGTATACTACCGCCTATGTTGTAGTTCACGGGTACAGAGTTTTTACCAAAGGGGATGACAATGCACTTTTTGGCATTGAGCTTGAGGCCATGGCTTTGACACCAGGCATCTGTCTCAGTGAGGCCCTTTTGTAGGATGTCCACATCGTTAGGAGTTTTAATTATGGCTCCTAGTTTGCAGTCATCTGCGAACTTCGTTAGCCAAAGACTTTCTGTGTTAGCCTGTACTTCAGAGAAGTAGATACCAAACAGGAGAGGACCCAGGACTGAACCCTGTGGTACTCCACTTGTCACTGGTCTGAAGTCGGACTTGGAGTCTGCTACTTTCACAGTGTGGGTTCTGCCAGTGAGCCAGTTGGCAACCCATCTTGTGACATAGGGATTTATACCTAGTTTTGCGAGTTTATCTATAATGCCAGAGTGGGGGATGGTGTTGAAAGCCTTGGCAAGATCTAGATAAGCTGTGTGAACCACCTTACCCTTGTCTACGGCTTTGGTGACTGCTTCAAAGAAGTCTATCAGGTTTAGGAGACATGATCTGCCATTTACAAACCCGAACTGGGTGGGATCCAGAGTTTGGAGATTACCAATGTCTTTGTTTATAAGTTCCATGATGATACGTTCCATGGCCTTGCAGACCAGGCTCGTCAGGTTAATAGGGCGGTAGTTCCCAGGGTCCGTGGTGGCTCCCCCCTTGTGGAGTGGGATAACCATTGCTGTGCACCATTCAGCAGGCACAAAGCCTGAGGTGAGGCTATGATTGAACATGGTACTTAGGTGGGGGTGCCAGTTCGTTCTGTAGTTCGTGTAGAATGCAGCCTGGGATGTTGTCTGGGCCCCATGGATGCTGTGTTTTTGGCTTTGGAGAGTGTGTTTTTTACCTGTGCAGCCATGATTACAGGAACTTTGCATTCTTCCGGTATAGAGATGGGCTCTTTAGGAGGTGAGAGGGGGGTAAAGTTAGCACTGAACCTATCTGCCAGGATGTTGGCAATATCAGTTGCGTCTGTATATTTAGTGCCATTGTGCTGTAACTCAGAGCAGATCTGAGTGTTGCCATTGAGATTCTTGACATACCTATATAATGCTTTGTGGTTGTCTTTAGAATCAGTGGTGATTTTGTTTTCGTAACTAGCTTTGGAGAATTTTATCAGGGATCGCAGCTTCTTGCTGAGGCTGACCAGGGAGCTCCTCCACTCGTGGGATTTTACTCTCTTTTGCAAGAGTTTCTTCCTTCTGTTGTACAGTTTGTTTATGGCAGGGGACCACCAGATTGGCTTCCTTTTTTTGGAGGATAGCGTCTTGGTTCTGTTTGGGATAGCACGATCCATGCACTCATGTAAGTGCTTATAAAGTGCAATTGTGTAGGATTCAGTAGTCGTAACTGTATTGTCCATCTGCACGGATGTCATGAAGTTCACCACTTCTGTCTTAAAAAGCATGAAGTTGGCTTTGGAGAAATATTTTTCCTTGGTTTCCTTAATGGGGGGTGGAGGCAGGATGTGGATATCTAGGGTAATTAGCTTATGGTTGAATCGGACCAATGAGGCATTGACTTCAGGTGTGGAACACCAGTCACTCATATTGGTAATGCCTAGATCTAGGATATTGTTGCCCCTGGTGGGGGTATGGATAAGTTGATCCAGGGCATTGGAGTTTATGAATTCCAGAAAGCGTTGAGCAAAGGAGTTGGTACATGAGTAGTTTTCCCAGTTAATGGTGGGGTAGTTGAAATCGCCCATTATTAGGGTGTTTGGTTGAACCCTAATATTTTCCAGTACATTAAGAAAAGAGGTGTGGGAATCCTGGGGCATGGTGGTGATCTGTAGCAAGCTACAATTTGGATTGCAGTTTTGCCCAGAGTTAGTTACACTTGGATAACCTCGGCTGCATTATTGCATTATGCTGAGCAACTAGCCTGGAGGTGTGGATATCCTTAATGAATATGGACGCACCTCCCCCTTTGGTGTTCCGGTCCAGGTTACATGGCTGAAAGTGTGGTATGAGTTATAGCCTGGTAGTGCAGGGGTGCTCTCTGGAGCCTTGAACCAGGTCTCAGTTACTGCACAGATATCGATGTTCTCCATTTTAAGGAGTGCCTCGAGTGAGTGCATTTTGAGATTTAGACTTCTAGCATTGAGTAGCATCACCCTCAGTTTTTGCTTGCCTGTTCCTGTTACGGTGGTGAATTTGTCATTTGAACCTTGCCTAAAAAAGGCACTATAGGGGCAGCAAGAACCTTAGTCAGTATCCGGAATCCCAGGGGTGACAGGTGCAGGCCATCTCTGGCAAAGCATCATGGTCTGTCGACCATGTCATCCCAGGCAGCTGTCTATTAGTTGTCTATTATGGAATGATCTATTATAGGTCCACCGAAGTAAAGAAAGTAAAAACTACACATTTTAGAATAAGTAAGTTAGAGTCTTGAAATAGCAAAGCATTTAATAAGTTTACCCTTTTCAGGATTTCAGAACATAATCGTGCCAGTCCATGCATTACAAATAAATTCCTATTAAAGTTTATTATACTTGGCATACAGTGCGAAAACTCAGATGCCACACTAGTAAACAGCTGTCTATTAGTTGTCTATTATGGAATGATCGCTTTACTGCATCTTCATCTTCAGAAATGCAGAAATTATTCCAAATGTTTTCTTTCAGCGCTAATTCCTCACAATATAACATACAAACTCACTGTAAAGTAGATCTGTCATTGAGGTGATTCATACATCCTTAGCCTTTTTCCTAAAAGTGATCACTCAACCCATTGGTAGACAATACTTTATTAGTTTTATATCTGTTTTATTACACTGTACCCCAAAGCACTATATACGTTTATAAGAATCTTACTATGTTCCATCTTACTTTTATTGCCTGTCACTTGAATACAGCAGCAATTATGTTATAATTTATTGTCTGACTGAGTTAACTGATGGTGCTTCATTCTGGTTACTTTGTAATAAAATCTGCAGCAGACTACAGAAAACAAGCCAATCCAACTACAGACTGTTTCTCCCCTCTACTGCATCATCAGAAAGCAGGGCTGGATGACATGAAATCAGAAAGTAAATGGACCGTTGTTCAGCATAAAGTGAAAAGAAACTCCAGTGTATTTAACTTAATAAATATAGGTCCACCGAAGTAAAAACTACACATTTTAGAATAAGTAAACCCACTTTACTAGAGTTGGGCAGAATTATAACAAAAAGACATGGGGAAAAAAACATTGCACTTGATCTTTAAGTGACAACACCAATAACCACAAGCCCAAGCTTTTATTTTTAATTTTCCAAAAAAATACACAAATATTTTAGACAAAAAGTGATTTAAAAGCTGTTCTCTTCAAACAGGTACAACAGGCAAAAACTTTTCTGAACTAATTTTTAGTGAAACCACTGAAAACACAATACCTAACATATGTATATAATGTTTTCTACAGAAAAAGTAAACTATTCTGCAAATATTCATGTTATGTAGAAGGTTT
Source organism: Protopterus annectens (assembly GCF_019279795.1). Taxonomy (NCBI): domain Eukaryota; kingdom Metazoa; phylum Chordata; order Ceratodontiformes; family Protopteridae; genus Protopterus; species Protopterus annectens. Next base: position 1,353,913,585 of record NC_056725.1, read on the forward strand.
TGCCCAGAAGGGTGCTTATCAGCCCAGTGAAGAGCTAGCCAGCCATTGATCAGTCTACTTGGGAATTACAGTAAGCTGTGAGAAAACAGCCCTTCACAATAGCGATTTCCATTACCTGATTTTTCGTTGTTTTAATATAGACCCTATATATATATATATATATATATATATATGTGTATATATATAAAACAGTGTAGGCATATAAACTCAGAAATAACTCAGAATTAAGCAACAGTCCAACTTACTGAATCTTAAGATAACGAACTGTGACGAAGTGTGTTGTCTTTCAGCAGAAGTGCCTTCAAGAAATCTTTATACTTCTCAAAAAGCACTATACTCTGAATATCAAGAGCCTGGGAAACAAAGAATGACAGGAACTGGGTCATGTACAATAAAAAGTTGAAGAAATGGAGGATCAAGGTTTCTGTAGGATATACTGTCTTATCCAGTCAGTTATAATCCACAGATCCACTAAATGGAGGGATGGAAGATGTGTGCTGCAGCTTTACTTACACTTGTGCTGCACATCAGTAGGAACACAGGAATCCAACTTCAGAATTATGTCTAAAGCCATATAACCAGAGATAGGGAAATCAAAATTTGTGTGCAGATATGACATCCCTAAAGAACATCTTAAAGCAGAGTTTTCAAAAACATTACTCTGAATAAATGCATTGTAGGGGAGGACCAAGGCTACTCAAGTCAATTAGAAAATATTTTCAGCATCCTAAAACAAAAAACTCATGTAAGAAATTCTCAGTAGAAATAGAAAAGATGATTATTTTTTCTACTAATCTACTTGGGCACTAAAGTAAAAGAACATAGCCATAGCTGATTCTGGGATACACTAAAACAGAGTTATTTTTAAATCTGGTATAAAAACAATTTTAAAATAAAAAACATCTTCTTGCCTAGGATACCATTAATTATTTGGCTAGTACAGTAGTTGTACTAACCAAGTAATTAAAACAAAGTTTCTCACTAAAATCAATGGGAAATATAACTCAGAGGTCATGATATTTATTAATATGAGTTCTCATCTGTGCCTTGCTAACATGGTTATCAGTATCCTGTTACTATGTTAGCAAGGCACAGATGATAACTCATGTTACTGCTGTCATTGTTTTTACCTTCTGTACAATGAAATATCAGAGGTTTACATAAAAAAGTTGCTATCTTTTTAAGGTAGGGGTGACGAGCACACTGTATGTAAAATCACAGGACGCTTACAGGATCAGTGTAAAATAAAAAAAATATGGCTTGCCAGGGTACACTGAATGTGTTTAAAAGCAGGACATTGAAATAAGTTTCTGTGACCATTATGTCTCTCATATTCTTCTCATTAAAACATTAGAAGTTTACAGAATGTGTCCATCAGTTTTTGAGGGCTATCTGTATATGAAAGCAAGAGGAAGTTACAGGAGCACTGCTTGGTGATGAGGCAATACATATCTCAACTCAATGTTGCCATTATATTTATCTTGACTTCTTCAAAGTCAAAGATGGTATATGCTCTAAGAATGGGTAGATGTAACTGGGACACAGTATGTGTGCAAAATGAAATATAGTTAGTTATTATATTTTTGAAAACTGTGATGATACAACCTTTGTTATAACTTTCAAGTTGTTACTTTATTATAATTTCACAGCCTTCCTAAGGCAGATGCCTTTAGATTCAGTTCACAATAAACGTGCATATTTTTACCTTTAAAAGGGGTGAACACATAATACATAAAAAAAATAGAAGTTATGTTCTTACCATAACGTTCCATGTTAGTTGTCTTCTTCTCGCCTTCTTCTTGCTGGATGGGTTCGGAGCCGACCTCGGCTCCGACTCGGCCACTCTAAAAGCTCGAGAGTTGGTTCCACCGGCTCGAGGCTCCCCTTATATCCCACAATGCTAGGCGAGAGTTACCTCAGATCTCGTTTGTAAGCTAAACCCAGCTTATATAGTAACAGTATAACTATAAACAGAGTCCACCTCTAACAACAGGAAGAAAGAAGGGTGACCTACATCCTGACCCAGAAAATATGCCCAACAGCATATGTCTTAAGAAAGAGGTGATAGAAAGAGAGGTCACAATCACAACTCCTCTAGGTCTGTCCAGGCCAGGGGGAAGGAGGGTGGGACGCAAGAAGAAGGCGAGAAGAAGACAACTAACATGGAACGTTATGGTAAGAACATAACTTCTATATGTTAAGTTGTCTATCTCGCCTTCATTCTTGCTGGATGGGACCGCGTCCCTAGCACCTTGTCCCGGGTGGCCTAACGGAACAGACTCCTGAGAACAGTGGAACCAAAGTTAGCTCTATGCCTAGAAGCTAAGTCCAACTTATAATGAGAAATGAAAGTGTGAGGAGTAGCCCAAGTAGCAGCTGCACAAATGGTGTCAATAGGCAGTCTGTCTTGGAAAGCTAAAGAAGTAGCCAAAGCTCTGGTGGAATGAGCCTTAGGTTTATCAGGCAGCTTTTGATGTCTAATCTCATATACAAGGGAAATCAATGATGTTAGCCATCTGGATAATGATACCTTTGAAACTGAAAGTCCCTTTCTGCTCTCCGCATAGGAGACAAACAGCTGATCAGATTTTCTGAACTGTTTAGTTCTATCCAAGTAGTACCTCAACTGACGGTGAACATCCAGGCAGTGTAATTTTTGTTCAGACCTATTGGAGTATTCTGGAAGAAAGACTGGTAGATCAATGGATTGATTCAGATTTGATGCAGATACCACTTTAGGCAAAAAGGACGGGTTAGTTCGTAAGGATACTCTGTCCTTATGAAACAAAAGATAAGGAGGACGACAACTGAGTGCTTGAAGTTCTGAAACTCTTCTAGCTGATGTAATAGCTACCAGAAAAGAGTTTTCCATGATAACAATTTTAAGGAACAGGAAGCTGCAGGTTCGAAAGGGGGAAGAATCAAAGAAGCAAGAACTAAATTTAGGTCCCAAGGAGAAGGAGGATTTCTTATAGGAGGTCTGAGAAGAAAAACTCCTTTCAAAAAGGCTTTGCAGAGTTTGTGGGACATTAGGGCAGATTCAGCAATACCCACATGAAAGTTAGAAATAGCTGCCAATTGAACTTTAAGTGTAGAGGAGATGAACCTGCATGGAAGAGTTCAGCTAGAAAATCAAGGACTAGCTGGATGGAAGCGTGAAAGGATCTATGTCCTTTCCTTGTGCCCAATATGAGAAGCGTTTCCACTTACTCAAATAAATCTTCGAGTGGAAGATTTATGGGAAGCTATCAATATATCTCTAACAGAGTGAGATAATTGAGGAAGTCTGGCTAAGGTAGGAACTGGAGGAACCAAGCAGTGAGGTTCAGAGAGGGAGGGAGCGATGAAACTGACCCGACTGATGGATCAAAAGATCTGGAACTAGGTCCAGCTTCCACGGTCGCTCCAAGAGAAAACGATGTAGAAAGGGGAACTACACTTGTCGAGGCCAGTAAGGAGCAATGAGGATCAATGAGGCCTTCTGAGCGATAGCTTTCTGAATTACTTGAGAGATCAGTGGGAAAGGAGGAAATGCATACAGAAGTCCCGGGCCAAACTTGGACTAGAGCGTCTCTGCTGGGTTGGCCTGGTAAAGGGAACAGAGTGAAAAATTCTCTGCACTTGCTGTTTTGGGGAGTAGCAAAAAGATCGCAGCAAGGCTGACCCCACTTGAGAAAAATTTCTCTCACCACAGAGTCTTTCAGAGACCACTCGTGAGGCATGAGAATAGCTCTGCTCAACTTGTCCGCAATATGATTGGACTTCCGGGCAATGTGCGTTGCTATCAGAAAACGCTGAGAAGAAATCGCCCATTGCCACAGTCTGAGTGCTTCTCGACACAGGGGGTATGATCTGGTTCCGCCTTGTTTGTTGATGTACCACACTACAGACATATTGTCTGTCTGGATTGCAATTGTTCCCAAGGGAAGAGAGTCTTGAAGGGCTTGCAACGCTAAAAGCACTGCTCTCATCTCCAGAACATTTATGTGCAAGTGGCATTCGTTTGGTTGCCATGTGCCCTGGACTGTCCTGCCCTGATAATGCCCCCACCCGATCAGGGAGGCATCCGTTGTCAGTGTAGCAACCGGAGGAGGTGGCACAAAGGTCTTCCCGACAGGAGATGGGGAAGACATCCACCACGTGAGATGCTTTTGCACGCCTGCGTGATCACAATGGTGTGAGACATTGGAAGTTCCTGGTATGACCATTGAGTAAAAGCATCCACTGAAGGATCCGCATGTGGTATCTGGCTAATGGAAGGAGAGGTATGGCGCTGCCATAATTCCCAACACCTTTAGAACTAACCTGGCTTTGATTCTGTTGTTGTTGAGAAGGAGTGATACCAATTTGTGAATGTCTGATATCCTTTGATGTGTTAGCCTTGCAGACATGTTTATCGTATCTAGATTTGCCTATGTAGGTAATAGTGCGACAAGGCGACAAAACAGACTTTTCGCAATTTATTGAAATACCCAGTTTTTGACAAACGCGAAAAGTATAATCTCTGGCCATCAGAAGGAGATGCTTGGTGGGAGCTGAGAGGAGCCAGTCGTCCAAATATGGAAACACCTGGAATCCTTGTCGTCTCAGGTGAGAAGCTACCACTGCCATGCATTTGGTAAACACCCCTGGGGCAGTGGTGAGACCAAAGGGCAGGGCCCTGAACTGAAAATGACTGGTTCCCAGCCTGAAGCGGAGGAATCTTCTGGAGCGTCTGTTCATTTTTATGTGATAGTACGCATCCCGAAGGTCTATAGAGCACATCCAGTTTCCTTTGCCCAAAAGAGGAAGGATGGATTGCAGCGTGACCATCCGAAATCTTGTTTTCTTGACTGATTTGTTGAAGACACTGAGATCCAAAATCGGTCTCCAGTCCCCTGTTTTCTTTGGAACTAAAAAGAACCTTGAGTAGATTCCGGATCCTTGTTGGTCTACTGGCACTGGCTGAATTGCTCTTTTTGCAAGCAGTTTTGAAATTTCCAAAGCTGCTAGATCCCTTTGAGCGGGTGGAACATCTGGAAGGGATTTTTTTGACTGATTTGGAAAGCGAAGAAAGGGGATAGAATAGCCTTGAAATGATGGACTGTACCCATTTGTCTTGAGTCAGGGATAGCCAGGCTTCTGGGTACAGTGACAATCTTCCCGACTGCCTCGAAGATGGGCAGTCGGGCAACACCTCAGGGATGCTGAAAGGGCTTGTCAGGAAGGCTTCCGATTGCCCTGGTTCTGCGGACCCCCTGCCCCTAGGGCGGCGTCTACCATTGTTATTCCCACCTCTGCCTTTGGTAGGAAAACGACTCTGTCGTCAGGCGAAGTCCCTTGAGATTGTTTACGGAACCACATCTTTCCACCCTTCTGGCCTTTGGGGTAAGGCCTAGAAGGGGTAAAAACGGACTCCGACGGCAGAAAGGGTCTTGCCATCAGTCTCGCACCTAGTCAGGGTTTCTTTCACTTGAGGACCAAAGAGGATGATCCATCAAAAGGGGAGTTCGTGAAAGACGCCTTGAAAGGGTCCAAAATTGCATAGCCGCATCCAGGCGTGCCTACGTAAGGCCACACCTGTCCCTGCGGCTCTGCTCGCTCCATCAGCCGCGTAAGAAAGGAGGCGCATGGAGGAGTTGGATATGGAATTAAGGGTAGCCAGCTGCGTGTTCATCTTGTCTTGGAAACCCGCAGCTGTAGGATCCTTTAACATTTCACTCGCTTCCTTGATCAGGTCCCTTTGAAGACGAGTAAAATGGCACAGGTAGTTCAGCGAACGCATGGTAAATGTCGCTGAGGAGAACATCCGCTTCCGTACCTATCCATGGACCTAGATTCCTTGTTAGGTGGATGGACAGGTACTGAAGGATCAGCTAGTTCCTTCTTTGTGGCAGCAGCTACCACCATAGCATCCACAGAAACTCCTTTTGTTAGAAATTGCTTGTCTGCTGGAGCTGTTATGTACTTAGAAGGTCTCCTGGGAGTGGGGTCCACTGAATCAGGAGCCGTCCATGCCTTCTTAGCAACCACCTGCATGAGGGGGTCGAAGGGGGGCCACACCCAGGAGGTGGAAGGACGAGAGCCAAACGCCTCAAGATACACAGATTCGTCCTCCGAAGGGTTGAGGCTGGCCAATTTCCCTCTGTTTCAGGATCTCCAGAATGTCTGCAAATGAGACATCTTCAGAAGGGGAACGGGGGGAACCCTCAGAATCATCCAAATCTGTGTCTGACGTGATGGACTTCAGGTGAGTCAATGTGTTTCCTCTTACACTTCCTCTTCCGAGGGGGCTCTTCTGCCAAATCAGGAGAGGCCTCGAAGAGGATGAAATCCCACAGGGGTTTCCTGAGGAGCTGGCTCTCTGCGGTCCGGGATGAGGGAGTGAGTCGACTTACCCTGAGGCACCATAGAGGGAGGGGCGGACGGAGCCGACTGTGGAGTAGAGCCAGGCTCTAACACACTCCGCATGACCTCGAATGCACCCCTGTCAGGCAGAGCCAGAGGTCCCCGCTCCGAGGAGCAAAGAACCCCCCTCGGCACCGACAGTGATGGCTCCGAGGCCGATGTTGGAGCCGAACTCACCAGCGCCGAAGCCCCGAGAGGGAGAGGGGGGTCAGACAAGGGTCCGATGCCACTCACCCCCTCGGAGCCGACGAGGGAAGTCCGGCGCCGAGATTCCTCCAAAGAAGAAAACGGAGCCGACGACGGAGCCGAAGACAATTGTATCGGCTCCGACGTAATCACAGTCTCGGTTCCGACACGACCCGGCTCCGAACTCAAAAGAGTCGAAGGAGGAAATTGTTGATGGACCGGGGCAGGCATCGACTGATGAGTCGGGCTCTGAAGCATCTGGGCCAGTGCCTCGGACTTAAGTAGTCGACTCACTACCCTCTGAAGGTCATGATCCGACAGCCTCGATGACCTAGAGGAGTGAGACCTTTGGCTCCGTTCAGACAGCAGGGGAGATCCTGGAGCCGAATGAACGGAGCCAAGAGATGGTGACCTCGACCTCTTCCTAGTTGTCGGCTCCGAAGGTCTGGTCGGAGCCGACACGGGAACTTCTATAACCTCGGCTCCGGCCGGAGCGAGGGAGCCACAGAAACTGTGGACTGAGACTTATCGGCTCCAGCCGGAGCCGATAAAGGCAAAGGTTGAGAAACCTGAGGTCTCAGCTCAGAAGCCGGAGCCGAAGACCTTGCCTTAGAGGGCTTCCCTGTTGAAACAGACAGGGAATCCTCTGGCTTAAGTAAGCCTCTAAGAATCAGTTTATTCTTTCTTTCCTGCAGGACCCTGGGGCTGAAGCCATGGCACACAGCACAGGAGTCCTGCAGGTGCAAAGGCCCCAGACAATATACACAAGAAGTGTGAGCGTCTGTCAGAGACATTTTCTGACAGCACGCATCACACTTCTTGAATCCGGAGACCTTTGCTTCTTTAGACATTTTTGTTATAACAGGTGTACACAAACACTTACACAGACACACTAGTTACACCCTGTCAAAATTAACTTATAATAAAAAACAGTGCTAGAATTTTAATAAAATAATGCACACACACTCCACTAGGGAGGAAAAGCCAAAGGCCCAAGGGAAGAACCTAAGGTTCTTGAGGGAAAAAAACGGAAAATTTTTGGGATAGGTATCAAAAGTTTTCTAACTACACTAAACTAAGAAAAAAGTATTAAAAATAAAGGGGTTTTAAAGACTGATTTCACTAAGAAATAGTACTTACCAGGAACCGGTAGAAAACCAACCTCGAAGCTGTAGCGGCAAACGAGATCTGAGGTAACTCTCGCCTAGCATTGTGGGATATAAGGGGAGCCTCGAGCCGGTGGAACCAACTCTCGAGCTTTTAGAGTGGCCGAGTCGGAGCCGAGGTCGGCTCCGAACCCATCCAGCAAGAATGAAGGCGAGATAGACAACTTAACATTAACTACATTTTGCTTTTGCAACCACTGCTTCTTTGTTCCTGTAAATGATGCTTTCTAGCACTTGAAATTGCATTACAAAAAAAAAAAAAAACAGAAATCATTACTGCTATTGAGAATTGTAACTGGACACTCAGAATTTTATTTTGCAATGATTCTTTCTCCCCTATACCTATAAGCAGAACCTAAATATGATTTATAACTGAATATCTAGATTTATTGTCCAAACACATTGTTATAAATGTCAAATTATTTCAGAGATAGAACCTCATATACTGGCAGTTTCCAACACGGCCATACGCAAGTATCAGGCTGCCAAGATGCATTATACTTAAATAGTCTTGAATATTCCATTCAAGATGGTAAAATGCATCCCACGTCCAGAATTTACTTTCATTGTCATAGCAATACATCATTAGTTAAAAAAATAAATCACTAACCAAGGCAACATTTTTATTACTGTCTAAAATAAAAGTAATAAGTTTTACCACAGAAAATATTTATTTCATACGTAACATGCCATGGCAACAGTGCTATGCTTTCATACAACCAAAGGGACTGGGTAAAATCAGCAGTGAGCTGGAATGATATTTTTGAAAGCAGATTAGAATTCATATGTGCATACTATAGCTGACTACCCTATGGTTACCACCTTAAAGTTTCACAATGAAGTCTCAAAGGGGGCTGAGATACAGCATTTAATACACGCACTAGATGATGTTTCATATCTATTCACTGCCATCAAAATGAAGTCTCAAAGGGGGCTGAGATACAACATGTAATACACACACTAGATGATGCTTCACATGTAGTCACTGCCACAATCTGATATTTTGCATTATTCCTGGTTTCCAGTGGGGGCATTATTTTGAGCTTCTGCCCAGTGCACCAAGTACAATACTGGTCTACAAAACATCCTCACTGAACAATCTTGCATACCATAACAAGGACAGAGATACACATACACACACATTTTATATATATATATATATATATATACATATATATATATATATATATATATATATACACACACACACATATATAGGTGGCCATGGTGGTGCAACGGTTAAAAGGTTCTCTGGTTTGAATCTCAGCTGGGGTGCTTCTGTGTGGAGTATGCATGTCCTCTCTGCAGTCACTTGGGTTTCCTCCCACATTCCAAAGACATGCATTAGGTGGATTGGACACTAAATTGGCTGTTGGTGAGTGTGTGTGTGGGAGTGAGTAGTACGAATGAATTACTGTCACTGCTGAAATGACACCCCAACCCCATTTGCAAAATGGGAAAGGGGGTGAGGATGGATGGATATATATATATATATATATATATATACATATATATATATATATATATATATATATATATATATATATATATACACAAACATTTTTTTTCTTTCTTTTGCTCCCTCAGTAAGCAACATACCACAGACTGGAATAAGTAAAGTGGTGTTGGTAAATTCAGCAAAATGCCACTCTGAAACCCCTAACTGTGGAGCAGCAATATGGGTGACATTTGTAGCAGAAAATTCTGTGCTTACTGATAGATTAATAGTGGAATTTCAAAGAGCAGCATATCCAGTGTTTTAGAGGTATTCACTGCCATTGTCTTCTGTGTGCATTTCACCCCATTTCACACTGTGTCAAGTATAACAATAGCTTAGAATACTTTTTTACTCAGCTATCATTATATAGGAAGGAAACACTATGTATATTCTACTAGAAAAAAAAATTACATTTGCCCTCTATTACAGATGATGGCATAGACTGGAACATCTAAAATTGTGTGGTCAAATTCAGCACAGCCCTGTACTAAAACCACTAAGTATAAAAATGACAATTTTGCTTTGTTTTTATTTAGTTTTTTTAGCTGAATATCCTGTGGTTACTGTGCAAAAGTTTTTTTAGCTGAATATCCTGTGGTTACTGTGCAAAACAGAAATGATGTATTTACCATAACTCGGCGTCTGTGTTGTCCAATTTCATTATGCATCACGACTGGGTCTTCGGATCCATCCTTGGATCAGACTTACTTTCATGGTGGAAGACTTATGAGAAGCAAGAATAATTTCTCTCAAACCAGGGAGGCCAGCTTCAACTTTCGTAGAATCACTGGAAGTGGAGAAACCAAGCAGTTAGTTTCGGGGATCAGAGACTGGGAATCTGATGTTGCAATGCATGGAAAATCAGATCCTGCCTGGGATCTGGTATCCATGGAGGATACATGCCGTGAGACCGCAGGAAGGGTAACCATACCCAACGAGGCCAGTAAGGGGCAATGAGGATCAGATTGGTCTTCAACCTACTGGCTTTCCATAAAACTTTGGTATCAGGGGAATCGGGGGATAAGCATACAGGAGACCTGGGGGACAATCGTGGACTACAGCATCCCTGGGTGATTCCCCCAAGGGGGGGCAAAGCAAAGTACTTCCTACACTTGTCGTTCAGGTGAGAGGCGAATAGGTCACAGCAAAGTTGGCCCCAATGGCTGAATATTTTATTTGCTACTGTCTGGTTCAAGAACCACTCATGAGGACTTAAGCTTGATCTGCTCAGTCTGTCCACCAGAACGGTGAACTACCCCACTGCAATGAGAAAGCAGGTTGGAGATATCACCCTTTCCCAAACCCTCATGGCCTCCCTGCACAATGGTATGAACAGGTTCCTTCCTGCTTACTGATGTACCAAATCACTGACATATTTATTGTCTATAAGTATTGCAATTGTTCCCAGAGGAAGGCAGTCTTGAAAGGCTTGCAACAGCAGAAGAACTGCCCTCATCTCCAGTACTTTTATGTGCAATTGGATCTCTGTCATAGACCACATGCCTTGGACCATCTTTCCCTGGAAATGCCCTCCCCCACACACCAGGAAGCCTCCAAGGTCACTGCGCTATAGGTGGAGGAAGGGTGAAGGGTCTGCTGAGATACATGTCATCTGTAAGAATTCACCACTGCAGATGATGCCTGCAGATTGGAGTTAGCCTGACTGCAGTTGACAACGGATGGAGCAGCATAGACCACTGGACTGCTATGTCCCACTGGAGAATGCACATGAAGAAACTGACTAGTAGGACCAGAAGAATGGCAGCTGACATGGACCCTAGGACCATTAGGATCAGCCAAACTGGTGGTGTTGGGGTGTCTAGCAACAGCTGAAACTGGTGTCTCAAAAAAGTTATTCTTTGGGGAGGTAGTGCAGCTATCTCTGTGTAGTTGTGTTAAATCATGTTCCTATGAACTCTATGTCTTGTATGGGAGACATCTTTGATTTTGCCAGATTCACTGTAATTTTCAGGCAATTGAAAAGTTACAACATATCCTGAACAGCTTGAAGTACTTGATGCCTTGCAGAGGCCATTAGAAGTCAATCATCTACGTATGGAAACACCTGGAATCCTTGTAGATGGAGGTGGGCTGCAAACACTGGCATGCATTTGGTGAACACCCAGGGGGCAGTGGTGAGACCAAAGGGCAGTGCTCTGAATTGGTAATGAGAGGCTCTCAGCTGGAAGCACAGATGTCTCCCGGAGTGCCTATCTATTTTGATCTGATAGTACGCATCCTGGAGATCTACACAGAATATCCGATCTTCCTTGTACAGAAGCAGCAGAATGGACTGTACCATAACCATGTGGAACTTCAACTTCCTTACAAACAAATTCAGACTGCTCAGATCCAAGACTGGTCGAAGGTCCCCTGTTTTCTTTGGCACCAAAAAGAAACATGAGTAAATTCTGCATCCTTGTTGTTCAGTCAAGACTTCCTTGATGACTCTTTTTTTTCTAGAAGTTTGTGAACCTCTAGAAAGGCTTTGTCCTTTGATAGTGTGCCTCAAAACTGGAAGGAGGAAGGGAAAAGGGAATGCAGTAACCTCTGGAAATTATATTTAACACCCGGGTGTTGTTTGTTATCGCTGTCCAGGCATCTAGGTGTAACGGCAATCTGCTTTCAAATGCCTACAGAGTAGAACAGTTGGGCAGCACCTCAGGAGTGCTGATAGGGGCTGTCAGAGAAGGGTTCTCTGAAGCCCTGGTTTTGTGGACTCCTCTCCTTCTGGGGTGGCACTGACCATTAAATCCTCGCCCCCTTCCTCTAGAACAGGATTCTGCCTGCAAATCAGGAAAAGACCCCTAAGACTTATGGAACCACATCTTCTTTCAACTCCGTTGGTTCCTGAAGAAGGTCCGTTGGGGAAGAAAACTTGATCCCTATGGTAAATAGGGTCTTACCTTCCTGTACCCTGTGGGTAAGAGTTTCCTTCACTGATGGGTCAAACAAAGATGAACCATCAAAAAGGGTGTTAATGAATGATGCCTTAAAGGGGGTCCACAAACCCAAGCAACCTCATCCAGGCAGATCTCCTGAGGGCTATGCCTGAAACAGCTGCTCAAGAGGTTCCTTCCACAGCATGGAAAATAACCTCATCGATGAATTAGCGATGTAGGACATAGCAGTCAGTTGGGAAGATACCTTCTTGAGGACCTCCTCCGACAATGACTGCATCAGAGAGGTAGTGATTTCCTTAATTAGGTCTCTCTGGAGGTGCATAAAGTGTGCCAAGTAATTTAATACTCTCAGTTTAAAGGTCGCTGAGGCATAAATGATCTTCCCATGCCTGTCCAAAGCCTGAGATTCTCTGTTCAGGGGATGAACATTGGAGCTCTGTTCTGCTAGCTCCTTTTTAGTTGCAGCCAACACCACAATGGCATCAAATGAAACGTTTTTACTCCAGAAAGGGTGGTCACCGGGAGGACTAAGGTATTTTTCTGCTCGTTTGAAGATGGGCTCCATGATGTTAGGCTCCTTTCATGCCCGGCAGGTGATAAGGTCAATGACCTTGTCTGCCAGTGGCATCACCCAGGACGGAGATGGGCCCATCTTGAAGGCCACCAGGAACACTGATTCCTTGGAGGAAGGGGGTAGGGACAGCCAGTCATCCTTTTGCTTCAGTATTTCCAAGATATCCCCAAAGGAGATATCGTCGGGTGGAGATCAGGGGGACCCTTCCACCTCATTGAAATCAGCACCCTCCGTCAAAGACTCCAAAGGGGAGTCTAGGTGCTTCCCTTGCACTGTCACTTCCAGGGAGAGGACTCGGAAGACAGGGGGACCGCTTGTTAAGGGGCAGTCTGGAGGCTCTCTTGGAGAGGCTGACTGTGGACAGGACAGATAGGAGCAAAGCTCTGATCAAGAGGGGACTGGGCAGGACCTGATGGAAGAGGGACCACATCTTGGGGTGTGGAGAAAGCCCTCTCTGCCACCTGGAAGGCAGACACTGCCAGGAAGGCCTGACCTCCCACTCCAGGGGCCGGAGCTGCTAAGGCACAAAAGGATGAGGCCACCCCAGATCAGACACCTCCAGAAGGCACCAGATACAATCTGTCAAGGGCCAAGGCCCAGAGGGGGAGGGACAGCTCCCACCAACCCCGAGGACCCAGCATTGACATCTCAGATCTGGGAGTCGCTTTGCTCCAAAGGTATCTGACACTGCCAGAGTCGAAGAAAGACACATTCCATGCTCTGACAATGGCCCACTCAGGAAAGCCAGGACTTGCAACTCCAAAACCAAGGGTCAGATCAGAGGAGGAGTAGGTTGCAGTACTGAGGTTGGTATTCTCACAGATTCAGCTTGGGTCAGAGAAGACAATACCCCCAGCTGGATCTGGGCTTTGAGAAAACTCTGCATCATCCTGTACATGTCGAAGTGGGACAGCTGAGAGTATCTAGAGGAGACTGAGGAATGCGTGGACCTGACTGGAGACAGACTGGTTCAACTGTTGAGGCAGAGGAGGGAGACTTACTCCGATGAGGAGTATGACTCCAGATCTCTAATCCAAGCATGGCTGACCCAAAGAAGTCTGTTCTGGAGATGAGGAACTTTTGATCCGCACTACTTCCATGGGATCTGACAGAGCTTGGACCCAAGGGCTGAAGATTTGGCAGTGTAGAAGTCTTGGCTGCTGCCGGCTCTACTGGATCCGAAGAACTTCTCGGATCCAGAGAGAAGCGAGAACAGCAGAAATCCAAATTAGACAGATCCAACAATTTTTTGCGCTTCTCGGGAACTAAAGCCATGGAACCCAGGGTAGCTGAGGGGGCACACTTCTTAGGAATGGGTATTTGAGCTCCAGAGGATGGAAGAAGGCCTCTTAAGATCAGCTTGCTATGCCGATCAGTGAGGGCTCAGAGATTGAAGGCTGAGCAAATATCGCACTGGACCTCCAAGTGCCCTGGCCCAAGACAATACACACACCTCTTGTGGGCATTTGACTGGGGAATCCTATGCCCACAAGAGGCACACCTTCTGAAATCAGAGGGTTTGTCCGAACCTGCAGGTTTGTCTGACATGCTGAGAGAGTGTCACACTTACAGCACGCACACACACACACACACACATGCACACACACACACACACACACACACACACACACACACACACACACACACACACAAACACTATTCTAAGATAAAGTTAAATTAAAGATACCAGGAGGAGGAACAAAGCTAAATCTGGCAGGATATAACTAGGGAAAACTGAGAAAGAGAAAATAAGAGCTTAGAATAGTCAGAAGTAAATACAAACAAACGTATCTGACCATAGGCTTGTGGAATTGTGTATGTGCTGGAAGGCTGCAAACGAGATCTGAGGAGTTGGAAAAGGAGTGAGGCATTATGGGAGAGGGAGGAGTTTGAGGCTCGGTTTGTATGTCTGGAAGAAATGGCCAAGTTGGATCTGAGGACAGATCTGAAGATCCAATTGTGATGCATAATGAAATGGACATCAGAATGTTCATTATGAATCTGAATGTGAAGACTGACAATTTTTTATGTACAGGCAGCATATCTACTCTCTGAGATGTGTTTGCTACTCTGTTTCCATTGTGGGTGTGGGTTTGAACAACTTCTCAGTATCCTGAGTGCAATAATTGCATAGAATACTTCTTTATTGACTTTTTATTGCATTAAACAAAAAGTCTGTATATTCTACTGGATTTTTTTTATTTGCCACATATCACAGATAATATGCGATAGACGGGAGCAACTAAAGTGGCATGGTCAAATTCAGCATAGTTCTGCAAAGAAACTCTCAAGGGTAACATAAGAATCTTAGGGACATTTGTGGCTAACTATGTTGTGGTTATTGCCTGAAAGTTTCATTAATCTGAAAGTATGACTGAGTGACTGAGACACAGACAACTTATTGTTTACTTCAGATGAGTTTACAGCCGCAGTCTGAGAGATTGGTATTGGTTTGAGTATGTCAAGCATAATAGCCTAGAATACTGCTTAACTAAGTTGTCATTATAGCATAAGTAATAATCCTACTTCTTCTACCTGAATATTGACATTTATTGTCACTAAATTGAACTTATGACCCAACTCCCCTCCCCAGCTTAGGCTTATAAGCAGTAAGGTATATTACATAAAGACAGTGCTATGTATGTGTTGTTATAACTAGAACCACCAATTAACTGCATTTTGTGGCTGAGTGTAATGAAATATTATGCTGAGAATTTTGCTGTAATATTTCATATTGTTAGTTACATAGTCCTTTATTGCTAGGGGACCACCATAAGACTATTTAACCAGTTGGGTGCTTTTGCTATATTGGTTCACTACAAATACGTACACTATGAATTTTTTTCACACTAACATATTCAGAATATATCAGATATATCTTAAGAAATGAAAGGCAAAATATTACTCATTTCTCAGAAAAAGTGATTCTTGGTCATGACATTTATGTAGAAATATATATATTTTATTTGTTGTGACAAGCATGCATGTGTTTAAGAGTCTGTTGTACATTTTCCATAAGAGATATTAGGATGTGCAAAACATAACACCAATGAGACTATTCACGGGTTGTCTCATGAAAAGTTTGTAAGCATAGGTTGATGCTCTAAAGAGATATTGCCATTAGAAGGTAGAGTGAAATTTAGGTTAGAATGGCGACTGAAAAATGACAAGCTACAACATTGCTAATCTGTCGACTGAAACACAGAGGAAACATTTCCTTCACAGTAAAGTAAACAAAAGTTATCAAAAACATAAATATATTATGTAGGTGTGATTTTTAATCCTAAAAATAATACGTTTCTTACTAAAACTGATCTTTTTACTCTTTTTATGTTGTGACACACAAATTACAATAAAACAGATTTTTTTTTCATTAAACTTCAATATACTGTGATTCCTTTGCTTTTCAGTGTAGGAGGGCTGCCCTAAACTTACTATACAGCATACCCGGTTTTAGGTACCAGCAAACTCTGCGGTCGCTGGGGGCCCCCTGGTCCTGGGGGGGCCCCCCAATCACAGCAAGTTATCTTATCTTGATATTTTATAAAATGTCTGTCAAGCCAACAAAAGCTAGTACAGCAATCTTGTATACTTAATAAAGCAGGCAAGTAATAATAACTCATATTTATCTCCTTCACAATTCAAACATCTTTAGTTATAATAACAGTATTTTGTCAACTAACAAGCTTTACAATTTAATATTTTACCAATGACATAATGCCCCAGCCTAGGTTAAGCCCTGATGGTGGACATCCTCTTCACTAAAATTAACAACATAGCCAGTTTTAGGTACCTGCAATAACTGTGGCTGGAGGGGGCTCCTTAATCATCAATGACTTTGCGGGGGCCCCACAAAAACTGCTGTTGGTTGGGGGAAAATGAGGATAAAAAATGTATTAAGTTTCAGTTATACTCTTTAACCTGAACAGGACTGTTATATGACCCTGTTAGGACAAAGCTGTAATGAACATAAGCAAAGTAAGCACTGCAGAGATCAGCAGCCCAGGGTGACCGATTTCATTGCAAACTGTGGAGTTTAAGAAGAGCTGATGCTTCTAATCTTCAGAAATGGTTTCTCTTGGGGCATGGCCAAGGATGAACACAGGGTAGCAGCAGATTACTTCAGCTCCACCAACATAACTACATTAACAGGAAATTATTACTTCAAAACTCAACTAATGGAATAATTTTCTTTCTAAAAACGTTTGGACTATCATTACTTATAATAATATTCAAAAAAGAAAGAAAATTTAACTGACTTTCCTGTCAGAAATCCTTTTGGAAAATTCTCTCTCATCACTTCTGTTCAGAATGAGTTCCAGCAAGGCTAACAGTCAGTATTCCAGCATTAAGAAAGAGCTTCAGACATTATTATCAACTATACAGCAACTAACAACTAAAATGGATAAACTGGATGTTAAAACTGACAACTTTATAGAGAAAACCACAAAACAAATGGATATGCTACACCAAGATTTACAACATCAGAAAGCCCAGATAGGTATAGAAGAGGCACTTAATGATATGGACAACAGAATTAAGGAAGAAGAAATGAACACTGAATTTTTATTGAAACAAAACACCCACCTTCAATCCAAACTAGATGACTTGGAAAACAGATCCAGACGTAACAATATAAGGATTTTTGGGCTGCCAGAGAATATAGAAGGTAACAATATTACATCTTTTTTAAACACTTGGCTTCCCAAAACTTTAGATCTGTCAGAGGCATTTTCTTTTGGTATTGAAAGAGCCTTTTCTTTTGGTATTGAAAGAGCCCACAGATCTTTATCCATTTCTAATACAAATAAAAATTATCCTAGATCAGTTATTGTAAGATTTTTATCATCTTATGACAAGGAGATGGTATTAAAATCTGCATGGGCTAAATCACCTATAAAAATTAATGATGCAACTGTGCGCTTTGACAATGACTATTCCTCTTTGGTAATATCAAAAAGAAAGGTCTTTTTACCATTAATAAGAGAGCTTAAGAAAGCACAGTTCAAAACTCATCTTTTATTTCCTTCCAAACTGAAAATCTTTTTACCTGATGGCCCTAAAATTTTTGAAGACCTGGACTCTGCTTTGGTATATATTAAAAAAAATAAAATACTAGACAAAATAGAGGATATGGAATGGGCAAGTCCTTTGTTAAAAAGAATGGCAACAGGAACATCTTGGAAGACATCAGAGAAACAAAAGAGACTAAAAAACAAATGACATGTTTTATACTTCTTTGAACTTTTTAATTACAGTTTCTGCATCTACAAGAAAACCATAAATATCTTAATGATTTGTACAAAGTTATACTAATGTGCAAGAACTGAAGTTTGTTTTATGGATAATCAAACTTACATGAGGAACAAATTACCTGATATAAATCAACTTGTTTCTCTTCTGTAACTAAGAGATCTAAGGTTAGTAATATGTTATATCTTTTTTTTTCTCTTTCTTTATTTTAAATAATAGCACTCTATTTAAACTAAACATATATGGAAGGGGGAGGGAGGGCAGAGAGGGGGGAAAGATGAAAAGAAGGAAAAAGGGGAAAAATAAAATATTATCTCTTTAAAATTATTTATGCTGTTTAAATAAAACTGCTTTATATTATACTATATTTAAAACTGCTTAAACACATAATATGAAATAATAAGTTATAATATAACTGTAGCTGACTAGAACTAAAGCAGTTGTAAGTAATGTGTCTCAGGTTTTACTTTACTAAAAGAAACAGCAAGTAAATATATATATTTAGATATGTTATTTTTTTTTTAAGAAGTAACAAGGTTCTAATAATACTGATGTGTGTCTGTAACATACTTTGAATGAGAAAATGAAATGGGACACATAAATTTGAGAAATGTTTATGTTAGATAATTTAAGGCTTGGTTTCACTGCCATAGAGACTGCAATGACTTGTGGAGTGCTTCGAGAAGGTTTTACACTGTATAAATCCTTTTACATTCAAAATGAACGTTTACCACTTACTTTTACTAAAATTCCCGCCAGAATGTTATAAGAGACAATTTTAATTATAGGTATCCTCGTGAATAGTGTCCTCGAGCTGATTTAAAAGCTTCAACATTCAGCAAATGCACAGAGAAGCTGAAAGCATCCATTTTTAACTTTGACCCCTGATTTCACACAGACACGTCGCAAATTCAAGAAATAAACCAGTTTCAGGAAGTAGAACTGCTGTAAATGCGGTATTGTGATGAAAAACGAACTTTATGACAACAAAATGTGAGTTTTTCTTTATAATAACTTACTTATTTAAGATGTTACTTATAAAATGTAAAAGTTATAATGATTTTTAATGTCTTAATATGCCATAGTAAACAAATGAAATAGCTTAGAATGCATAGTAGCTAAACTCATGCATATGTGACTCTGAAAGCTTATATAGTTGCTGCATTTCAGTGCATATAGGTGCATATAATTTAATGATATATAACATTATAATGCATTTATTTTAACAAAGATAAATAAGTATGCGCATTACTATGGTTTTATTTCAGAAGAAAGTGCCATGTGATACATTCTAAGCTGCAGTGCAGATATATGAGATATAGCAGGCTTTCATCACAATGATTCATGCATAACTAGAGATCAACATTGCTTTGTAGTCTGTTTCTTTTATCTCATATACTAAGAATAATCATTTTTATTTAAATGGTAAGAACAAGTAAGAGAAGGAAGTTTGTAGTACATGTAGTTTAAAGTTTTAAAACTATTAATAGTACTGTTATGGCAGAAAATATGAATATTCTAATGCAAATAATATTTTGAGACATAATAGCCTTAGATAATAAATGTTATTAAATTCAAATGAACATAAACAAATAATAAGAACCTATCACTACAAGTTTATATTAAACAACTAAAAGGGTATTTTTTTCTTCTCTCTCCTCTGCTCTCTCTTTCAAGATTGTTAGAATGCTTTTATGATAATATACACATTATATAGAATAGATATACACAACATTGTTAAGATGACTGTAAAAGTTTTAATATGATAATACAAGGGTATTCTCAAGAATAATGTTGGTAATGTTTCTATTTCTCAAAGATGATTTATAATGAGTCATTTATTGTATAAGTTTTAAAGTAAACAAATATTAGATATACATAATACATGTTAGTGATATTGATTATAAGTTCTATTTTAGTTTCTCATATATTATCATAGAGATTAGTTAGTGTAAATGTTATAATAACGTATTTCTTAACTTTCATATCTAATTATTACATTAATTACATAATTGTTCTTCTTTTATTTATTATACTGTAAAATAAGAAGCTATTATATTAATTGTTTAAGTCCTGGTATAATAGATAATCAAAATAATGAGCTTAACCTTAGTTAATAAAAAGTTAGTATTTATTTAATTTTAGTGGCAGCTGGGGTACTGCTGCTTAGGATAGGGAGATAACTTGAGTGGTATTTGCTACTCGAAGTTGGAGTTTTCAACTCCAGGCTGGATGCAATGTTTAATCCAAACAATATTTTCATATGATTTTTGTCATGTGTACATAGTTTTGACATCCACATCACATTTTATAAATTCACTGTCACTACAAATAAAAGTTAAAATTTCACTAAATTTCATAAGATTTTCACTAATTGCAGCTATAATTAATATAATACCTAAAGGAGGAGACATAACAATACTTACTTTAGTAAATGCTATTCTGATTATATGTTTTATATGTTTATAAAAGTTAAATGGTAACTTTAAAAGGAATTTCTCTAAACATTAATGGATTGAATAACCCGTGTAAAAGGGGAAGTTTAATGAGATATATTAATCTGCATAGAGCCAACTTAATATTCCTTCAGGAAACACATCTCCTGAAAAAAGATATAGATAAATTAGCCACTAATAAATATACAATCTTGGTTAGCTCAGAACACACACAGAAAAAAAGAGGAGTGGCTATTTTATGGAACAAAAATATGCCCACACCTAAAATTATTAAGTCTTATAAAGATGACAAAGGAATGTTTTGCCTGGTTACAATACAGATTAATGGGAAAATCTATACATTGATTAATGTATACTGGATACCAGGAATTGGCACTAATACAGTGAAATATCATCTCAATAAGATTATATCATTTTCTAAAGGAGATATTATTTTAGCAGGAGATTTTAACTGTATCCTACATGAAAAAGATATTACTACTATAGGAAAAAGGAAAATCACATCTAGTGCAAAACATTTAAAGGATTTCATTAATCTATATCATTTGAATGATATTAATAATCAGACAGATTCTAAATCATTACCATATACCTTTTTTTCTAACAGACACAGAACTTATTCAAGAATAGATAGAGTCTTTATTTCTAACCAACTGGTAACTGACTTAACTAATTCTAAGATCATTTCATGCCCTATATCGGATCATAATTCATCTGTCTTTGAATTTATGGTAAATATTACTCATAATGTTCAGATCAAAAGACTACCTGCATACCTAACCCAACTAAAAGATTATAAAGATTATATACTTACAGAGGTACAACATTTTTTGGACTTAAATACTACACCTGATGTCTCCATTATTTACATTTGGGATGCTCTAAAATCTTATTTATATGGACAAAGTATCAGATGGTATAATAACAAAAGGAAAACTTGGGACAGGGAATTAATAGACATACAAAACAAATTAGACTCATATAAACATAATAATAAGGAAAATATTATGGACAAAAAAGTAATTGAGGAAATAAACAAATTAAATGAGAAATACAAAGAAATTTTAAATCACAAAGTCAAAATAACATTAGAGAAATACAAATTTTTGTCTTACTCAATAAGTCCCAAATACTTACATAGACTTAAAAATAAAACAAAAAGGCTTAATAAACAAAATCACATCAAAGAAATTTTCTCTTCAAGGAAAAAGAAGAATGTTTCTAGTTTACCAGAAATATTAGATGAATTTAGAAATCACTTTCATAACATTAACCATAATAACATTAATATGGAATCTAAAGACAGAATAAAGAACTTTATAATTACAAACATGAACAAAAAACTTAATAAACAACAAGCTGGATTAATAGATAGAAATATTTCACATACAGAGGTTATCACACAAATAAATAAACTTAAATTAAACAAAGCACCAGGTAATGATGGTATTATTACTGAGATTTATAAAATCCTTCCTAAGAGTACCTATTCATTAATACATAAGGTTTTTATTTCCGCTCAAAATGAATTGATAATACCCCCATTTTGGCAATACACATTTATTTCATCAATCTTGAAACCCAATAAAGATCCAACTAGTTGCACATCATACAGGCCCATTTCACTACTTAATGTTGACTACAAAATGTTCATGAATATATTTGCTGACAGACTAAAGACAATCATTCCAAGTATAATAGATATAGATCAGACAGGCTTTATTACAAATAGAAATACTTTTGATAATATAAGGAGAACTTTAACTCTGATTGATTATGCAAACAGAAAAAAGAAAGAATTGACACTCATAAGCCTTGATATTAGTTCAGCATTTGACTCAGTAAGTTGGGACTATCTGTTTATCTTATTGAAGTGTACAAATTTCTCTAATACATTTGTGAATTTAATTGAACATTTATATAAAGGAACGTTGGCATACATTAAAATTGGAACATATGTCTCACAAAATATACCCATATTAAAAGGCACAAAACAAGGGTGTCCACTTTCACCATTGTTATTTACTTTAATAATGGAGCCTTGGGCTAATTTGATTAGGAACAGCAATGATATAGATGGATTTGGTATAGACGAAAATACAATATCTAAAATTCAACTTTTTGCAGATGATGTTTTAATTACATCAGCAGGGACAAATTCTTCTATGCAGTCATTATTTGATAAGATGACAGATTTCAAGAATATTTCAAGATTGATATTTAATGAAGAAAAAACTAAAATATTACCGATATACACAGGGACAAACATTCTCACTAGTGATTTTCTTAAATACATACCCAATGCAGGTCAAATAACTTATTTAGGCATAATATTAACTAAAGATATTAAATCCATTATACAACATAATTATAGTAAATGTCTTCATAATATACAAACTCATTTCAATAGCTGGAATAATATGTTTTTTACCATGGAAGAAAGACTCACAATTATTAAAATGATAATATTCCTGAAGATATTATACATAATACAATCAATAATACTCCCACCTACAAAAATAATTATTAAGAAATTAAATTCACAAATGTTAAATTTCTTATGGGCACCTAATAGACCTAGGATTGCATTAAAGAAACATACTAATAGTTGGTCCCAAGGGGGTA
Source organism: Protopterus annectens (assembly GCF_019279795.1). Classification (NCBI taxonomy): domain Eukaryota; kingdom Metazoa; phylum Chordata; order Ceratodontiformes; family Protopteridae; genus Protopterus; species Protopterus annectens. The sequence continues at coordinate 1,353,936,633 of NC_056725.1, forward strand.
TAGCATTTCCAGACTTTGATTTATACACTATCTCTTCTATTATAAAAGTTATAACATTACTAATAGATCAGTCGTATGTTGCAAAATGGAAGGAATATTGGGAATTAATTAGCATGCACTTCACAAAAATATTATTAACACACAAAAATACTATTATAAACAATCCCATGTTATGGTTACTTAAAGAGTTTTGTACCCTATCTATTACACCAAAATATATAACTAGTTACCCATTAAATATTATTATTAGATATCGTAATTTTATATATACGCATCCTAAGTATAAGGAATGGAATTTTATCTTATTTCCCATAATATATACACAAGGTATTCTTTTATCATCCACCTCTGAAAGAACACTTCTAGTCACAGAGAATAATTTAAAGCATTGGTATCAGTTGCTGTCAGACAATAAAGTAAAAAATTTAGACTTCTTAAAACAAGAATTTGACTTGCGAAAAACATGTTGGTTAGAGATTCAGACTTTTAGACATCATCTTGCTAACAAACTTGACTTAATGTCTTTAACAGTTAAAGAATCTGTTCCAATATTGATTGACTACTTGATACTAAATTTACAACAAAGGGTTTCTGATAAAGGTAAGCTCTCACATATACATAAAATTATTAGAGATGAAACCTATTATAGTTCAGATAATTACTGGAATTATTTCAATTCCATTAATGGTGAATTACCAAAACAACAAGATAAACAATATATATTGGAATCTGCTTATAAAACTACTTCTTCTATTAATTGGAGACTTTATACCTGGAAATTTTTACATAGATCTTTTTATACACCCCTAATGATGAAAAAAATTAACAAAAAAGATAACATATGTAAGAGACGTACTGTAGAAATAAATGCTGATTGGGCACATATGTTTTACGATTGTATAAAATAAGAAGTTATGTACCTACCATAACGTTCCATGTTAGTTGTCTTCTCTCGCCTTCTTTCTTGCTTGATGGGTTCGGAGCCGATCCTCGGCCACTGCACTTGCTTTAGCTCGAGAACTCCTTTTACCAGCTCGAGGCAGCCCCATATCCCATGATGCAAGGCAGTAAGTACCCAGATCTCGTTTGTTGACAAAGGGCAATAACACCAAGCATAAAATACTTCCCAAAGGAAGAAGAAACTTACAGATGGAAAAAGGACCAGGTCTGAATGGTCTTTAGCATAATAGTTTCTTATACAAGGTCTGACCAGGCCAGGGGGAAGGAGGGAGGGACGCAAGAAAGAAGGCGAGAGAAGACAACTAACATGGAACGTTATGGTAGGTACATAACTTAATGTTAAGTTGTCAATCTCGCCTTCATTCTTGCTTGATGGGACCGGCCCCTAGCACCTCTATCCTGGGTGGCTCAATGGAACAAACTCTTGAGGACTGTAGAGCCAAAACTGGCTCTGTCCCTGGAGGCCAAGTCCAATTTGTAATGGGAAACAAAAGTGTGAGGAGTGGCCCAAGTGGCAGCTGCACAAATAGTGTCCAAAGGCAGTCTAGCTTGAAAAGCTGTAGAAGTAGCTAAACTCCTAGTTGAATGTGCTTTAGGTTTTGAGCACAGCTGTTTTCCCCTGATCGTATAAATTTCAGTGATGACCGAAGAAAGCCATCTGGACAAAGTCACTTTAGAAACAGGAAGGCCTTTTTTATTATCCGCATAGGAAACAAAAAGTTGATCAGATTTTCTAAATTTTTTTGTTCTATCCAAATAATATCTAAGCTGACGTTGGACGTCAAGATAATGTAGTTTTTGTTCGGCTCTATCTGAATAGTTAGGAAAAAATACAGGGAGATCAATGGATTGATTCAGATTGTTCTTTGAAGCGACCTTAGGTAAAAAGGATGGATTGGTTCTCAAAGATACTCTGTCTTTGTGAAAAATCAAATAGGGGGGTCGAACCGAAAGAGCATGAAGTTCAGACACCCTCCTGGCAGATGTAATAGCCACTAGGAATAAAGTTTTCCAAGAAAGATATTTCAGGGAACAAGAAACAGCTGGCTCGAAAGGGGGAAGAATCAAGGATGTCAGCACTAAATTTAGATCCCACTGAGGAGGAGGATTCCTGATTGGAGGCTTTAGTAGGAAAATTCCTTTCAAGAAGGCCCTGCAGAGCCTATGGGACATAATATTATGATCTGCTATCCCGACATGAAAATTAGAAATAGCAGCCAATTGAACTCTGACTGTGGAAGAAGAGGAGCCTGCATGAAAAATCTCTGCTAAGAAGTCCAGAACTGCCTGAACAGGGGCAGTAAAAGGATCAATATTTTGGGCCTTAGCCCAATAAGAGAAACGTTCCATTTGCTTGTGTAAATCCTCCTGGTAGAGGATTTTAGTGAAGCTACAATGATGTCTCTAACTGGGTTAGAGATCAAAGGAAGCCTGGCTAAGGAAGGAAGTGGAGCAACCATGCTGTGAGGTTGAGAGAAGGGATTGACCGGTGCAGCTGACCGGATTGGTGAATCAGTAGATCTGGCACTGGGTCCAGATGCCACGGCTGCACCAAAAGGTGATGATGGAGGAACGGGAACCAAACTTGTCGAGGCCAGTAAGGGGCAATGAGAATCAATTTGGCTCTCAAACGGTAGCTTTCTGGATCACCTGAGGGATCAGAGGAAATGGAGGAAGGCATAAAGAAGTCCCTGGGGCCAATCCTGGGTCAGAGCGTCTCTGGCCCGATGGCCTGATAGAGGGACGAGGCTGAAGAACTCTGGACATTTGCTGTTTTGGGGAGTAGCAAAAGATCGCAACATGGACGACCCCATTCCAGAAAAATCTCTTCCGCTATAGATTGCTTGAGAGACCACTCGTGAGGCATGAGGATAGCTCTGCTCAATCTGTCCGCTATAATGTTGGTTTTCCCAGGGATATGCGTTGCTACCAGAAACCGATGAGAGGAGATCGCCCATTGCCAAAGTCTGAGCGCTTCTCGACACAAGGGGTAGGACTTGGTTCCGCCCTGTTTGTTGATATACCAAACTACAGACATGTTGTCTGTGTGGACTGCAATTGTCCCTACGGGAAGAAAGTCGTTGAGGGCTTGCAACGTTAAAAGCACTGCTCTCATCTCCAGGACATTTATGTGCAGATGGTACTCGAACGGTTGCCACGCCCCATGAACCATCCTGCCCTGATAATGACCCCCACCCGATCAGGGAGGCATCCGTGGTGACAGTGGCTATCGGGGACGGGGTACAAAGCACCTGCCTTGGTGAACCTGAGACGAAGTGATCCACCAAGCAAGATGTTGTTTGCATGTCTGTGTCACCAGAATCTGGTGACGCATTGGGAGTTGCTGGTATGACCACTGTGTGAACAGCATCCACTGAAGGAGGCGCATGTAGAATCGAGCCAGGGAAGAAGAGTAATGGCCGCAGCCATGAGACCTAATACCTTTAGAACCATTCTGGCCTGTACTTTCTTGCTGGCCAGAATGATCCTGACATGAGTCTGAATGTCTGAAACTCTTTGTTCTGTAAGGGTAGCTGACATCGAACAGTGTTTAAGTTTGCCTATGAAGGTAATAGACTGGCAGGGCGATAAGGATGACTTTTGAAGTTGATTGAGATGCCTAAATGAGAACAAAGGTCTATTGTGTAATCCCTGGCTTGTATAAGCTGATGCCTGGTGGTGGCTGACAGGAGCCAGTCGCCGAGATACGGAAACACCTGGAATCCTTGACGTCTCAGGTGAGCCGTGACCACTGCCATGCATTTGGTGAACACTCTGGGGGCTGTAGTGAGACCAAAGGGCAGGGCTCTGAACTGGAAGTGACTGGACCCCAGCCGAAAGCGGAGAAATCTCCTGGAGCGTCTGTGAATTTTGATGTGATAGTACGCATCCTGAAGATCTATTGAGCACATCCAGTTGTCCTTCTGTAAGAAGGGCAAAATTGACTGAAGAGTGACCATTCGGAATCTTGTCTTCCTGACAGACTTGTTGAGTCTGCTGAGATCCAATATTGGTCTCCAGTCTCCCGTCTTTTTGGGGACCAAAAAGAACCTTGAGTAGATTCCGGGCTCTGAATGGTCTATTGTAACTGGCTGAATGGCTCTTTTTTGCAGTAGTTTTGATTTCTAACTCTGCAATTTCCCTTAGACCGGGAGGTACATCTGGAAGGGAACTTGAGGGGAAGGGACTTTCCTCGAAAGGAATTATGTAACCCTTGGATATGATCGACTGTACCCATCTGTCTTGAGTGAGGGAATGCCAGGCTTCTGGGTACAGTGATAATCTTCCCCCGACTGCCTCCAAGGAGGGACAGCCGAGCAACACCTCAGGGATGTTGAAAGGGCTTATCAGAGAGAGGCTCCCTGTTTCCCTGGTTCTTCGGACCCCCTCTGCCTCTAGTGCGGCGTCTGTTGTTGTTACCCCCTCTGCCTCTAGGGGTAAACTGACCACGTGAATCCGGCGTGACTCCTTGGGATTTACGGAACCACATCTTCCCACCCTTCTGTCCTTTGGGATAAGGCCTAGAAGGGGTGGAAAACGGACTCCAACAGCAGAAAGAGTCTTGCCGTCCTGCTCACACCTGGTCAAGGTTTCCTTCACCTGAGGGCCAAACAAAGCTGACCCATCAAAGGGAGAATTTGTGAAGGACGCCTTAAAGGGATCCGCAAAATCACATAGTCGCATCCAGGCTTGGCGGCTAAGAGCCACACCTGTGCCTGCGGCTCTACTGCCTCCATCCGCAGCATAAGATATCAGCCGCATGGAGGAGTTAGCAATGGAATTGAGGGTTCCTAGCTGCGAAGCAATCTTTTCTTGAGCCCCTGCAGCTGTAGGATCCTGAACTACTTCTCCCAGCTCCTTCAGGATATCTCTGGAGTCTGGTGAAGTGACAAAGATAATTCAGCTTAACGCATAGCAAAGGTCGCTGAGGAAAACATCCGCTTGCCGTACCTATCCATGGTCCTAGAGTCCTTATTAGGAGGATGGACGGGCACGGAAGGATCTGCAAGTTCCTTTTTGGTGGCCGCAGCCACCACCATGGCATCAGCGGGGACACCCTTGGTAAGGAATTGTTTGTCACTCGGGGCAGTGATGAATTTTGAAGGCCTCCTAGGGACTGGCTCTACAGAGTCAGGAGCTGCCCACGCCTTTCATGCAATAACCTGCATAAGGGGGTCGAAAGGCGGAGACACCCAGGAGGTGGAGGGCCGAGATCCAAACGCCTCTAGGTATACTGACTCATCCTCAGAGGGATTGTTGGTGGGCCAGTTTCCCTCTGTTTCAGAAGTTCTAGGATGTCTGAGAAGGAGACATCCTCAGAGGGGATCTAGGGGATCCCTCTGACTCATCAAAGTCAGTATCCAGTGACAGACTCGGGAGTCTACATGCTTCCTCTTACAAGTCCTCTTCCTAGGAGGATCTCCCGAAACATCAGGAGAATCCTCGGAAGAGGGGAAATTCCCAATGGGGAAACCTGAGGCGGAGGATCTCTGGGTCCTGTAGCAAGAGAAGTGGCAGAGATGTCAACAGGTACTATAGAGGGAGGAGCTACGGGAACAGACTGCTGACTGATACCAGTGGCCAGTACACTCTTCATTACCTCGAATGCTCCCCTCCCAGGCAGGTCCGAGAGAACCCGCCCAAGAGCTAGGAACTCCGGGACCACCGAAAGGAAGTCTCCGAGGCAGATGTCGGAGCCGAGCTCACCAAGGCCGAGGCTCCAAGGGAAGAGCGGGCTCGGACAAGGGTCCGATGCCACTCACCCCCGGAGGAGACCATGGAAGCCCGACCACGAATCCCTCTAAGGAAGAGGAGATAAGAGTAGAGGCTGAAGGAACAGAAGGGGTATCCGTCCTCCAGCCGTAGCAGTAACCATGCCCGAAGACTCCAACTCCAAACTCTGGGGTAGAGTTGAAGGAGGAACTGTAACGGGGTGTGGACTAACAGTCGTCTGCTGAGACGGACTGTGTAACATTTGGGCCAGTACCTGTGACTTGAGTAATCTACTGACCACTCTCTCTAGGTCATGATCTGACAACCTGGATGACCTTGAAGATCGGCTCCGATGGCTCCGTTCCGATAGAAGAGGCGAAGCCGGAGCCGAAAGTATCGGCTCCAAGGAAGGAGACCTCGACCTCTTCCTGGAATGAGCCGGAGCCGATACAGCCACCAAAGTAACGGTGTCGGAGCCGATCGGAGCCGACACCGATGCCTGTGCCACATGGGCGTCGGAGCCGATCGGAGCCGACATCGAAGTGGTCAAAATAGGTTCGGCACCGATAGCCATCGGTGCCGAGTGCTTTGTAAAGCCAGAATCGGCTCCAGCCGGAGCCGATCTCGACTCCGTACGAGTCGGAGCCGAGGCCGCAGGCTTAGGGACAGAAGCCTGGGCCTTGGAAACTCTTGCTGGTTTTGATGGAGCCGACTTAGCCGGAGAGCCCTCCGGCTTAAGAAGGCCCCTAAGAACCAGTTTGTTATGTCTCTCCTGCAGGACTCTCTGGCTGAAGGAGTGACAAATAGCACAGGAGTCCTGCAGGTGAAGAGGGCCCAGACAATACAGGCAAGAAGTGTGACCGTCTGTCAGAGACATCTTCTGACAGCACGAGTCACACTTCTTAAAACCTGAGACCCTCTCCTTTGACATGGTGCCGAAAAACACACACACACACCAGTCAAATTTAACTTAAATAAATACCAAAAGGTATTCTACAAAACCAATACACACACCCTAACAGGGGGGGGATGGGAAGGGTTTTTTTAAGATACACTAACAAAAAATTAAAGGAGACAGGGATTTCTGTCAGAAAGGGAATAAAATAAGTTTAAAACTATCAAAACAAGGTTTTTTTTTAGTAAAAAGGGGCTTAAAACTCACAAAAGTGAAAAACTTACCAGGAGCTGGTAAAAAGAAGACCTCCCAAGCGAAGCGGCAAACGAGATCTGGGAACTTACTGCCTTGCATCATGGGATATGGGGCTGCCTCGAGCTGGTAAAAGGAGTTCTCGAGCTAAAGCAAGTGCCGAGTCGGAGCCGAGGATCGGCTCCGAACCCATCAAGCAAGAATGAAGGCGAGATTGACAACTTAACATCTGAAGGAATATTGGATGTTAATCAATGATTTTTTGCAGGCTCTTTTTACAGATAATTTCATAGTCTCTAAATCACTTATATTATTTAACACCCCTGTTCCTAAATGTGTTAAAAAAGTTAAACTTCCTTTACTATGGTCAATTCTAGCAGTGGCTAGAAAAATAATAACTAGAAACTGGATTTCAGATACTCCTCCTTCATTTAATGAATTTAAAAATGTTATGATTGAAGTATGTCATATGGAACTAATGACAATAAAGTCAAGAACCATTAGGAAAACATCTTACTATAATATATGGGTTACCTCACAAAACTTGTTAAAACAGTCTTAGTTTTATTAGTAAGATGTTACAGTTTAATTAATTGATTTAATCTAGAGTGGATGTCTTTGTAAATACTTTAGTTGTTTTATTAGATGTTATAATTGTTTATATGTTAACTACTTGCATAAGATTGTCATAATATTTATTTTGTATGTTAAAATTAATAAACTTGTTTAAAAAAAAAAATAAATGGTTTCTCTTTCAAGGTTTTTATACACACTGGCAGAACAACTGATACTGTAACTCTCAACATCTTTGCTGAAGAAATCTGTTCAGTGATAAAAATAATAGCATAAGAAAGTCTCAAAATGAGGAACACATTTTATATATTACTCTAATTCATTTAAAAAGTTACTATAATAACACATTTTGCATCAACATGCATTTTTAGACAATAAGTATAAAAATCTGATGACTGGATTTATTGTGACAGAGCAAAATTATGAGACAAAATCAGGAATATCTGTGAAATCAGGGATAGTGATAAGTATTAATTTACTCCTCACTGAGGTAAATAAAAGTGACTTATCCCTGTTGTTGTTTGATGACTGCTAAACGCAGTCACTGATCTTGTGTAGTAGTACTAGTGTTGTACAATGTACTTGCTGAAATAAGTACAAAATTAGCAATGCTGTGGTGTGTGTGTGTGTGTGTGTGTGTGTGTGTGTGTGTGTGTTTGCGTGTAAAAAATATCACAGATTTTTATCAATGCACATATCCAATAATGCCGGAACGCACACATTATTCTTCAGGGTATCAATAAAAATGTAACTAACAAGTGATTATATTTCAAAAGTAAAGCAAAAAATATATCACAGAGCATTCAGACACTTAGATCTTCTAGGAATCTGGTGGCCCCCACTCCCTAAACTGTATAAATGTATACAGGAGGCTCCCTTAATCATCCTTGACTGTGGGGACCCCAAAAAAGCTGTTTTTGGTTGAGGAAAAATGAGGAGAAAAAAATGCTTTCATTTTCTGATTGCACTCTTTAGCCTGAATGAAGTTATGATATGACCCTGTTAGGATAAAACTGATAATAGCCTTTGTCCTCAACAACAAACATTCTAAACCATCCCTGCTCAGATCTTTGTGTACAGAAACTTACTGTAGGTTATGTGGGTGCTGGGGATTGTGGGTCATCATTTCCTTTACTTTTCTAACAGACCTCAGAGGTACACAAAGAAAGTTACTTTAGCTTCTGTAGGGGCAGTGTACTGCTTGGTAGCAGCAAAGTAGAACACATTATTGCAATCATTATTTATTTTCACTTTCCTCACAATCAAACATCAGGCACATATACAGCTGGTTGCCTTTGGGGGTTAGGATCAAAGAGTAAGTAGGCATGCTATGTACATGTATTTCAGAAGTCACTTGAAATATATGACTGTGGCCATTTGAATCTCTGCTTTCATCCTAATCTAACACCAGAGGGTTGCATAGGTAGTGACCGTCTTTTTGGAAGGATTAGGGAGGCAGGCCGTATTCCCGTACATGTTCTGTGTATCCTTTCAGCTTTGAATTTTAAGCCTTTGATACAACTTGTCTTCACTGAAAGAAAAAAATAAGACTGAAATTCTTTTTTCTTACTCACGATTTTTGTTTAGGCCACTTTTGGAATAAAAGGTTGGGAAATGCTTTAGCTTCTGGGGGCACCAGCTTAATTGAGGTATTCTCTAAATGGTTATTACTGTGCTGTTTGGTCAAGAAAGTATATTGAAAAGATGGAAGGAAAACTAAAGCTGAACAGCAACATTGAATTTCTTTCCTTAATCATCATTTCTGTTCAAGCCATCATTGGGTAAAAAATAAATAAATAAACTTAAAAAGTACTTTAGAGCATATATAAAGTTATGGCTTCTTGAAAAAGCTGCAGAAAAAAGGTAAAATGTGAGAAATGGAAGAAAAAAAAGTATTGTGCATAAGTGGGAAGCCCAACATGGGGGAAACTCTGGAGGGTGTATTTTTTTTTTTTTTTTTGGCGGGGGCTGAAACAGTAAGCAGTGCCTAGGGTTCCATTGCACATTAGTTCTCCCCTGTACATAGAGTTGTTGTAATGTATCCTTGTTACACCAAAATGCCAGTAACTGTAAAATGTCCCTTTATGAGACGGGCCAACACAGTGTGGTATGTATGCCTGTTGTAATAAGATCATTGTAGCTACAGGTCAGTCTGTGTGTACTACTCCTAAAAACCTGCAGCATGAACTAAAAAGATGGATAGAAGTGGTGGCAGTGAAAGGGTGATACTTAGATTGAAAGTGCCCAGGGGGCCCCCAACTTGACATTTGCTGGGGCCCCCAAAATGCTCACACCGGCCCTGTATACAGATAATTAGGTCTGCAACATTCCCAGAAAATTGTCATGAAAAATGAACCATTTCTGCGATACAGGTTTTAATAGCAAACAACAAAATAGCCAAAAGCAGTGATTAAGTAGCAGAAGTTGAATACTTTTGCCTCATAAGGTCTCCTAAACCATAAAACCTCTTGCTTCCTAAGAACTTTTCATACAGAATTGATTTAAATACACACCTCATACAATCTGCAACATCTCATAAATCATGCAAGTTACAATAAATGAAAAATAAGAACTTTTTTTCACAGTGAGTTATAGACTAGTGTTTATAACAAAAGGTCGAGCTGGTGGTGGTAATTTTATATTACAGATTTAGTAACAAAAAATTTTGTTTGTGTCCGTCAAGAAATGGATGCTAACAGATCCCATTATTCTAGCAATTGAGTTTAAGGAAGTTGGGGGCAAGTTTCTGGTAAAGACATCAGGCAGAAACAATTTTTTTATTTCTGTCGCTTGATTTGCTAGTCAGTACAGACAGATCTTACTGTCTGGCACTAGACCTGACCTTAACCACTTTATCAGGGAATGCATAACATTTGTTAAGGTTGGGTCTTGCGCCATTCTGATGCTTAACTGGTTTGTCTTTTTCTGAATAGTGGAGCATAATCAGTACACTCCATGCACTATAATGAGTTTAGAGAAAGTTCTTTGGAAAAGGGTCAGGTATTATGGGGTAGAAATATCTTTTAGATTAAACCAGGCTATATTTTCCTAACTCTGTCCATAAGGTGAGTGTGTCTAAGCTATAAAATGTAACAGCTATAAATTCTTACATTGTCCTTCACTAATTCTAGCACATTAGTTAAACCCCAAGTGCATTATTTTTTCTGGTATATATTAATTATCTGTTTCTCATGCTGCAGAAAACAAATTACTGTGAACATTCTAGATGTATGGTAGTATCACTGAGTCTCAATGACTCATACTAACTTAGTTTTCTGTCTGTAAGGTTATGATATGAAGCAGTGACAGGATGCACAGCAAAAGGTGTTTAAATGGATGGAAGCAAAATAGAAGTTATGTTCTTACCATAACGTTCCATGTTAGTTGTCTTCTTCTCGCCTTCTTTCTTGCTGGATGGGTTCGGAGCCGACCTCGGCTCCGACTCGGCCACTCTAAAGCTCGAGAGTTGGTTCCACCGGCTCGAGGCTCCCCTTATATCCCACAATGCTAGGCGTGAATTACCTCAGATCTCGTTTGTGAGCTAGGCCCAGCTAATAATACAACCAGAAAAAACTGGAAAAAGAGAGTCCACCTCTATAAACAAAGGGGAAGGGGAAAGGTGACCTAAAGCCTGATCCAGGAAAATATGCACAGCAGAGAAAATACCTATAGCAAAGAGGTGGTAGAAAGAGAGGTCACAATCAAACTCCTCTAGCTCTGTCCAGGCCAGGGGGAAGGAGGGTGGGACGCAAGAAAGAAGGCGAGAAGAAGACAACTAACATGGAACGTTATGGTAAGAACATAACTTCTATATGTTAAGTTGTCTATCTCTCCTTCATTCTTGCTGGATGGGACCGCGTCCCTAGCACCTTGTCCCGGGTGGTCTAACGGAACAGACTCTTGAGAACAGTGGTACCAAAGTTAGCTCTATGCCTAGAAGCTAAATCCAACTTATAATGTGAAATGAAAGTGTGAGGAGTAGCCCAAGTAGCCGCTGCACAAATGGTGTCAATAGGCAGTCTGTCTTGGAAGGCTATAGAAGTAGCCAAAGCTCTGGTGGAATGGGCCTTAGGTTTGTTAGGCAGCTTTTGGTGTCTAATTTCATAAACAATGGAAATCAGAGATGTTAGCCATCTAGATAGTGATACCTTGGAAACAGAAAGTCCCTTTCTGCCTTCTCCATAAGAGACAAACAGCTGGTCAGATTTTCTGAATTGTTTGGTCCTATCCAAATAGTACCTTAACTGACGATGAACATCTAGCCAATGCAATTTTTGTTCAGACCTATTAGAATATTCTGGAAAAACACAGGGAGGTCAATGCTTTGATTTAGGTTAGACGCAGAGGCTACTTTAGGTAAAAAGGACGGGTTGGTTCGTAAGGATACCCTGTCCTTATGGAACAACAGATAAGGAGGTCGACAGCTGTGTGCATGAAGTTCTGAAACTCTTCTAGCTGAAGTAATAGCTACCAGAAAGAGAGTCTTCCATGATAGCAATTTTAATGAACAGGAAGCTGCAGGTTCGAAAGGGGGGAGAATCAAAGAACTGAGCACTAAATTAAGGTCCCAAGGAGGAGGAGGATTTCTTATAGGAGGTCTGAGTAGAAAAACTCCCTTCAAAAAGGCTTTGCAAAGCTTGTGGGACATGATGGCAGACTCTGAAATGCCAACATGAAAGTTAGATATAGCTGCCAATTGAACTTTGAGAGTAGAAGGAGATGAACCTGCAAGAAAGAGTTCAGCTAGAAAATCAAGAACCATATGGATGGGAGCAGTGAAAGGATCTAAGTCCCTTCCTTGAGCCCAATAGGCAAAACGTTTCCACTTACTAAGATAAATTTTTCGAGTGGAAGATTTATGTGAAGCTATTAAAATATCTCGAACAGATATTTGAGGAAGCCTGGCTAGGGTAGGAACTGGAGGAACCAAGCAGTGAGGTTCAGAGAGGGGAGGGAACGATGTAACTGACCCGACTGATGGATCAAAAGATCTGGAACTAGGTCCAGATGCCAAGGTTGCCCCAACAGAAATTGATGTAGAAAGGGGAACCAAACTTGTCGAGGTCAATAAGGAGCAATGAGGATCAATGAGGCCTTCTGAGCGATAGCTTTCTGTATCACTTGTGAGATTACTGGGAAGGGAGGAAATGCATACAGAAGTCCCCGGGGCCAAACTTGGACTAGAGCGTCTTTGCTGGGCTGGCCTGGCAACGGAAATAGGGTGAAATAATCTCTGCACTTGCTGTTTTGGGGAGTAGCAAAAAGGTCGCAGCAAGGCTGACCCCACTTGAGAAAAATTTTTCTCGCAATAGAATCTTTCAGAGACCACTCGTGAGGCATGAGGATAGCTCTGCTCAACTTGTCCGCGATTTGATTGGACTTCCCGGGGATGTGCGTTGCTATCAGAAAACGCTGAGAAGAAATCGCCCACTGCCACAGTCTGAGTGCTTCTCGACATAGGGGATAGGACCTGGTTCCGCCTTGTTTGTTGATATACCACACTACAGACATATTGTCCATCTGAATTGCTATCGTTCCCAAGGGAAGAGAGTCTTGAAGGGCTTGCAACGCTAAAAGCACTGCTCTCATCTCTAGAACATTTATATGCAAGTGGCATTCGTCTGGTCGCCATATGCCCTGGACAGTTCTGCCCTGATAATGCCCCCCCACCCGATCAGGGAGGCGTCCGTTGTCAGAGTAGCAACCGGAGGGGAAAGAACAAAGGGTCTTCCCAAGAAGAGCTGAGGGGAAGACATCCACCACAGAAGATGATTCTTGCATGTTTGCGTAATCATAATGGTGTGGGACATCAGATGTTGCTGGTATGACCATTGTGTGAAGAGCATCCATTGAAGGATTCTCATGTGGAATCTGGCTAATGGAAGCAGAGGTATGGCAGCCGCAATAATCCCCAATACTTTCAGAACTAACCTGGCTTTGACTCTGTTGCTGCTGAAGAGAAGCGAGGCCAGTTTGCGTATGTCTGTTATTCTCTGATCTGTTAGTCTCGCAGACATGTTGACTGTGTCTAGATTTGCGCCTATGAAGGTAATAGCATGACAAGGCGACAAAACAGACTTTTCGCAATTTATTGAGATGCCTAACTTTTGACAAATGCGAAAGGTGTAGTCTCTGGCCATTAGAAGAAGATGCTTGGTGGGAGCTGTGAGGAGCCAGTCGTCCAAATATGGAAACACCTGGAATCCTTGACGTCTCAGGTGAGAAGCTACCACTGCCATGCATTTGGTAAACACCCGGGGGGCAGTGGTGAGTCCAAAGGGCAGGGCTCTGAATTGAAAATGACTGGTTCCCAGCCTGAAGCGGAGGAATCTTCTGGAGCATCTGTTCATTTTTATATGATAGTACGCGTCCTGAAGATCTATAGAGCACATCCAGTTTTCCTTTCCCAATAGGGGAAGGATGGACTGTAGCGTGACCATCCGAAATCTTGTTTTCTTGACAGACTTGTTCAAGATACTGAGATCCAAAACTGGTCTCCAGTCCCATGTTTTCTTTGGAACTAAAAAGAACCTGGAGTAGATTCCGGATCCTTGCTGGGTCTGCTGGAACTGGCTGAATTGCTCTTTTTGCAAGCAGCTTTGAAATTTCCAAAGCTGCAAGATCCCTTTAAGCGGGTGGAACATCTGGAAGGGATTTCTTTGATTGGTTTGGAATGCGAACGAAGGGAATGGAATAGCCTTCGGAAATGATGGACTGTACCCACTTGTCTTGAGTTAGGGATAGCCAGGCTTCTGGGTACAGTGACAATCTTCCCCCGACTGCCTCCGAAGGTGGACAGTCGGGCAACACCTCAGGGATGCTGAAAGGGCTTATCGGAAAAGGTTTCTCGATTGCCCTGGTTCTGCGGACCCCCTCTGCCTCTGGGGCGATGTCTACCATTATTGTTCCCTCCTCTGCCTCTGGAGGGGAAGCGACTCTGTGGGCCAGGCAAATTCCCTTGAGAGTGTTTGCGGAACCACATTTTTCCACTTTTCTGGCCTTTGGGGTAAGGTCTAGAAGGAGTAGAAAAACGGACTCCGACGGCAGACAGAGTTTTGCCATCCGTCTCGCACCTAGTCAAGGTTTCTTTCACTTGAGGACCAAAGAGAGATGATCCATCAAACGGGGAATTAGTGAAAGACGTTTTAAAGGGTCCAAAATTGCATAGTCGCATCCAGGCATGCCGCGTAAGCGACACCTGTCCCTGCGGCTCTACTCGCTCCAACAGCCGCATATGAATGGATTTGCATGGAGGAGTTAGCTATAGAATTCAGGGTAGTCAGCTGGGCGTTCATCTTGTCCTGAAAACCTGCAGCTGTAGGATCCTTCAACATCTCACTCACTTCCTTGATCAAGTCTCTCTGGAGACGAGTGAAATGGCATAGGTAGCTCAGCGAACGCATAGCAAAGGTCGCTGACGAAAACATCCGCTTCCCGTACCTGTCCATAGACCTAGATTCCTTGTCAGGGGGATGGACAGGCACTGAAGGATCAGCTAGTTCCATCTTGGTGGCAGCAGCTACCACCATAGCATCCACAGTAACTCCTTTGGTCAGAAATTGTTTATCAGTTGGTGCTGTTATAAACTTTGAAGGTCTCCTGGGGGTAGGGTCCACTGAGTCAGGAGCCGTCCAGGCTTTCTTTGCTACCACCTGCATGAGGGGGTCAAAGGGGGGGGACACCGAGGAGGTGGAAGGGCGAGAGCCAAACACCTCAAGATACACAGATTCATCCTCCGAAGGGTTAAGGGCTGGCCAATTTCCCCTCTGCTTGAGGATCTCTAGAATGTCTGCAAAGGAGACATCTACAGAAGGGGAATGGGGGGAACCCTCGGAATCCTCTAAATCTGTGTCAGAGGTGACAGACTCAGGTGAGTCTATGTGTTTCCTCTTACACTTTCTCTTCCTAGGGGGCTCCCCTGCCAAATCAGGAGAGGCCTCGGAAGAGGATGAAATCCCCACAGGGGATTCTTGAAGAGTTGGCTCTCTGTGGTCAGGGATGAGGGAGAGAGTAGACTTAACCTGAGGCACCGAAGAGGGAGGGGCGGACGGAGCCGAATGTGGAGTTGAACCAGGTTCCAACACACTCCACATGACCTCGAACGCACCCCTGTCAGGCAGAGCCAGAGGTCCCCGCTCTGAGAAGCTGAGAACCTCCCTCGGCACCGACAGAGATGGCTCCGAGGCCGATGTCGAAGCAGAACTCACCAGCGCCGAAGCACCGAGAGGGAGAGCGGGGTCGGACAAGGGTCCGATGCCACTCACCCCCCCGGAGCCGACGAGGGAAGTCCGGCACCGAGATTCTTCAAAGGAAGAAATCGGAGCCGACGACGGAACCGAAGACAAATGTATCGGCTCCGACACTACCACAGTCTCGGTTCCGAGACGCCCCGGCTCCGAGCTCAAAGAGTCGGAGGAGGAATATTTAGAGGGATAGGTTGAAGCATCGACTGATGAGTCGGGCTCTGAAGCATTTGGGCCAGTGCCTCGGACTTTAGAAGTCGACTCACTACCCTCTGAAGGTCATGATCCGAAAGCCTCGATGACCTAGAGGAGTGAGACCTATGGCTCCGTTCAGACAGCAAGGGAGACGCTGGAGCCGAATGAACGGAGCCAAGGGATGGTGACCTAGACCTCTTTCTAGATGTCGGCTCTGATGGTCTGATCGGAGCCGACCCAGGAATTTCAATACCTCGGCTCCAGCCGGAGCCGAGGGAACCACAGAAGCTGTAGTCAAGACTCATCGGCTCCAGCCGGAGCCGATGTAGCAGTAGGTTTGAGCCTTAGGCCTCGACTCAGAAGCTGGAGTCGAGGTCTTTGAAGCCTTGGAAGGTTTTCCCGAGGTAGCAGTTAGGGAACCTTCAGGCTTAAGCAAACCCCTTAGAATGAGTTTGTTTTTTTTTCCTGCAGGACTCTAGGGCTGAAGCCATGGCATACAGCACAAGAGTCCTGCAGGTGTAAAGGTCCCAGGCAGTACACACAAGAAGTGTGACCGTCTGTCAGAGACATTTTCTGACAGCACGAGTCACACTTCTTGAAGCCTGAGACCTTTGAATCCTTGGACATTTTCAAGGAACCGAAAGTGTAACCACCACACAAAAAACACACACACCGATTACACTATCAGAAATAAGTTTAAACTAAATTAAAACTAATGAATTTAGTTAGCTTATATATACAATATAAATCCCTACAAAAACACATACACACCACTATTAGGGATGGAAGGGCCCGAAGGCCTAAGGAAAGAACTTATCAGTTCTTGTGGGAAAAGGGCTGGATAAGGGTAGAAAGGATAAAAATCCACTACACTAAGGGTAAAAAGAGAAAAAACTAAGCTAAAAGGGGTTTAAACAGTTATTAGACTGATCTAATAAAACTGACCTGAAGCCGGTAGAAAAACAACACCTCGATCGCTGTAGCGGCAAACGAGATCTGGGGTAATTCACGCCTAGCATTGTGGGATATAAGGGGAGCCTCGAGCCGGTGGAACCAACTCTCGAGCTTTAGAGTGGCCGAGGCGGAGCCGAGGTCGGCTCCGAACCCATCCAGCAAGAATGAAGGCGAGATAGACAACTTAACATCAGAACATTCACGTGAGAAACAAATTAAGCCATAGTGCATTTCACTGCCAGCCTATTCATTTGATAAAATGAACATACAGAATTACTGAGGTTACTCAATTATCCATCCACTTTTTGCTTTTAATGTGCTACTATTAATTGGGCTAATGGAAATGTGTCAATAATGATGACAGCAACCTTCAAAATTCTATCTATAATAAACCAAATAAGGATCTTTACATATTATGCCCTATCAGTCATGTAGAAGCAATAGTAACTAAAAGTACATTTTCAAAGCATGAAACACATCATTCACCATACACATATTTTAAAAGAGAGAGGATGAATTTCTTCAAAACAAAATTAAAATCCCACAGTGAAATGGAATGAAATGGAAGCGCCAAATGGAAAAGTACAGTTGTGTACACTTACCATAAATGTAGATGTTCAAATGTATTCACTGTTGCAGTCATTACATTTGGGTAATCCTGGTGTTAGGTTGCCCTCAGTCGGCCTGAATTCCAAAGTCTTGGGTCCTGCGTCAGTTGCTGTCGCCCCTTCCCTGACGTCAGGTCGTCAGGGGTATAAAAGATGCAGCCGACGCTATTTTCTTCAGTTTTTCTTACTCCAGATGTCAGGTGCCCCCAAAAGGGTAGGCTAGATATATATATACAACATACATGCACCAAAATAAACTTTACCTTCATCTACAAGCAAATACACCACATAGGTTGTATAGATCAGAGAAGTAAAGGTAAGTTCCTGCAGAAATAAGTGGGATGGCGGGTGGGTAACCTGGATTGCAACAGTGAATTCACTCGAACATCTACATTTATGGTAAGTGTACACAACTGTACTATGTTCTTCGTGTTTCACTGTTGCAGTCATTACATTTGGATAGAGTCCCAAAGCTATGGTTGGGGGCTGGAGCTACACAACATTAGGAGCGGCTATGAGGCCCTGCAGAACTGCAGTGGCAAAGCCTGCTCTGGATTTAGAGTAAAGTGGCAGATTCTAATGCTTTGTAAAGGTGTTCACTGAACTCCAAGTAGCAGCCTCTAAAATGTCTTTGGTTGGTACTCCCCTGAGAAAGGCTGCAGAAGTGGCTGCAGCTCTGGTTGAATGTGGCCTAATGCCCTTAGGCACTGGCTTGCCATGCTGAGAGTAGCAGAAACGAATGCAGTGACCTATCCACTTTGAAATAGTCTGCTTGGAGATAGCCTTTCCTTGTGATCCTGCAGCATATGCCACTAGTAACTGTTTTGTCTTCCTGAAAACCTTAGTTTTGTCCAAATAGAATCTAAGTTGTCTGTGTACGTCCAAAGAATGCAGCATTTTCTCCCCCTTGTTCTGTGGATTTGGATAAAAAGTTGGCAAATGAATAGTTTGATTAAGTGCTACACTGGAAACCACCTTAGGCATAAATGTAGGATTTGTCCTCAGAGAGACCCTGTCTGGATAAAAAATGATAAAGGGTTCCACAGCCAAGAGAGCCTGTAGCTCTGACACTCGTCTTGCAGAAGTTATTGCTAGGAGCAGAGCTATTTTCCAGGATAAAAACTTTATATCTGCAGTAGCAGCTGGCTCAAAAGGAGGTAGGGTGAGTTTTTCCAAGACATAATTGAGGTCCCATGCAGGCATTGGCGATCTACTTGGAGGCCTTAAATTTTTGGCTCCTCTGAAGTACTGCCTTAATAAAGGATGAGAAAAGAGTGGTGGCTCTGTATTGCAATGAGCCGAAATGGCAGAGGCATGGATTTTAATTGATGAAAAAGATAGCCCTTTGTCCAGCATCTCAGTTAAGTACTGCACAATCTGAGGAATATTTGGTAAAGCTGTGTCAGTTCCTTGAGCTTGGTTCCAAGCACAAAATCTCTTCCATTTTCCAGCATAGGATTTTCTAGTACTAGGCCTTCTGGCTACCAAAATGACATCCATCACACCTTTACTGAGAAGTGTGCTTTGTATGGCTACATTATCCGCCATGCTGCAGGTTTAGAGTCCTGAGTTGGCTGTGCAGAATCTGATTGTTTTGTTGGGACAGTAGGTGAGGTATTTGAGGTAAGGTCTAGGCTGGGCATTGAGACAAGTTCCTTAATATCAGATACCAGTACTGGCGGGGCCAGTCTGGGGCAATCAGAATCATTTTTGGTTTCTCCTGTCTCACTTTTAGGAGTACCTTGGTGCAGGAAAGGCATATACTGATAAGTTTTTCCAGTTGAAAGATAAGGCATCCACTTTCCAAGCTTGTCTGTGATAAGCCCTTGTGCAGAATCTTTTTAGTTGATAGTTCTGAGGGGAGGCAAATAGATCTATGTCCAGGCATCTCCATTTCTTTATCATCATACTGAAAACTTGTGGATCAAGGTGCCACTCGTGGGGATCCATGAGGTTTCTGCTTAGTTCGTCTGCCAGAGTATTGCCCTTTCCTGGCAGGAATTGTGCCTGCAGATGAACTTGGTAAGTCAATGCTGTGTCCCATAAAGCCATGGCTAGTCTGCAAAGGGGGTAAGAAGGCTGTCAGGGCATTTTGAACAGCTAGCATCTCTTTTTGAATGATATGTAGATGCATTTGATTTGAGGACCAGGTGCCCTGAATGCCTCTTCCTGCCATGTGGGCCCCCCAGGCATAGTCTGATGCATCCGTTGTTAGGTTCTGCCTGGCTGGGGGTATTGAGAATGGCTGTCCCTTGTTTTGGTGACAAGCCTTTGCCCACCAATGAAACTCCTGTTGCAGGCAGGGAATGAGAGTAATCATTGTTTCCAGGCTGTGGCAATGTTGTGTCCAGACACTTTTTAGGTACCATTGAAGTTTCCTCATATGCAGTCTTGCATATGGAATTAGTAGGATGCAGGATGCCATGAAGCCCAAAGCCTGCAGAATTTCTTTTTTTGCAGATAACTGGGCCTTTGTTGCCATTTCCTTGAAATAGGTAGTCAGTTGCCTTTGTTTGTCTGGCATGAGATAAGCCATCTGGGCAGTTGTACTTAAGCTTGCACCCAGGAATATTATCTCTTGAGAGGGTACTAGTTTTGATTTCTTTTTGTTGACTGTGTACCCTAGGCATGTTAAAAGTCTTTTCACAAATGCCAGATGCTGTAGTAGAATGTCCTTGTTCTCTGCTTGAATGAGGAAGTCGTCCAAGTAAGGATATATTTGTATTCCTCTTTGTCTGCAGAAAGCAATTGCTGTTGCCAGGCACTTTGTGAAGACCCTGGGCGCAGTAGATAAGCCAAAGGGCAGTGCAGAGAATTGGCAATGCTTTGAACCAGCCTTAAATCTGAGATATCTTCTGCATGATTGTCTGATTGGGACATGCAGGTATGCCTCATTTAGGTCTAAAGTGACGAGCCAAGCCTTTCTGCCCAGCATGGGCAGAAGCTGCTGTAAGGTCAACATCTTGAATTTTGGTATATCCAGGAAAGTGTTTAGAATAGATAGGTCCAGTATTGGTCTCCATGCTTTGTCCTTTCTGGGTACCAAGAACAGTATTGAGTAAAATCCTTGTCCCTGCTCTTACTGTGGCACTTGCTGAATAGCTCCCATGTCCATGAGGGATGAGACTTGTTTTTGAGCCTCTGCCCATTGATTTTTTGGCAGGTCTGGCCAACCGTTTGCCCTTGGCAGGGTATGGATGTGAAACTTGTATCCTTGTGACACTATGTCTAGAACCCATTTGTACTGGGTTATAATGTGCCAATTTTGAGAAAAAAGTGCTATTTTTCCCCCTAAGGGTGCTGCCAGTAGATAAGTGCTTGGTGCAGGCAGGGTGGAAGTCATTGGGACTGTTTCCTGTATGGTTGTGATTTGTCTTCTCCACTTTTGGAGGTAGAAGCACCCCATTGCTTAGACCTGTACGAACCTTGCGGCTGGGATCTGCCTCTAGGGCGTCTGGATCTGCCCCTTTGAGGTCTGTCTGACACTGGAAAAGACCAATTCTTTGCAGGCCAGTGTCTGCTAAACCTAGGTGGCTGTACTTGTAAAAAATCTTTGACCGTTTGCATAGATTTAGCTTTGTCCTACATTTTCTTTAACGCCTCTTCTGCCTTAACACCAAACAAGGTATCTTGCTGTAATGGTGCATCTAATAATTTAGCTTTGACATAATCAGGCAGATTTTGTTCCTTTAACCAAGCATGCCTCCTAATTACAGAACCCATCCGTAACAGTGGCCCTGCAGGAGGCCTCCAGAGAATCAAAACCACATTGCAAAGTATGCTTTCCTACTTGTTCAGCTGGATGCAATAAATCCTGCATTTCTTTGTTATCTGCACATTCAGAATTTACCAACATTTTCTGTTTAAGCAGTGTCATGACATATTGTTGATATTTGAGCATATGAAACTGGCAGTTTAAGGCCCTTATAGCCAAGGTAGCAGATGTGTAAATCTTTTTCCCCATCTATCCAGTGCCCTAGAATCTCTGTCAGATGGGGGAAGGTTTTTTGCAGTGGAAGCCTTAACCCCTTTGGGACCCTGAGAAATAGTTTCTGGGTCTGCAGCAGGGTTTTTGAAAAGGAATTTATGACAGTCAGGAACCCTGTAGTATCTGTCAGGCTTAACAGGAGCTGGAGGTAAGGAGTCTGGGGTCAGACTAGACTCTGAAAACACATCATCTACAATGTCTAACACAGGTGGAATAGCTAGAGGCCTGTGCTGAAGTAGTAGAATGAAGTCCCTGAGCCTCTTCTTTGATTCTGAATAATCTTAGCTCTCCCAGTGGAAATGCTCAACCATGGCATGCAAGGTTTCTCCAAATGGATAGGCCTCAGGAGGAGAAGCTGAAGGAATAGATTCTTCAACATCAGAATCCTCATGGGGGAGGAAGAGAATATTCCTGATCAGAAGAGGAATGAGAGGAAATGGAAACCTGATCTGAAGATTCATAGTCTGTCTCTTGCCTAGGCCTCTTATCAGGAGGGGGGTGGGAACCCCTGATCAAGGTAATTAAGTCTTCGGCCATTTTGAGCATCTGTTTTTTGGGCACGGAGGCCTGTCCATGTGGCTGGTGAACTTGTTTCTTTGCTTTTAAAGGTGCATTTGTCTTTGCCTTTGAAGCTGAAGTCGGTTTAATGTATAATTGTTTAGGTCTGAATACACCCTCAGAAGCCGATGCCTGCTCAGCGGCTCCAGACCCATCTGAGGGAATAGTCTTCGAGGCACCAATACCTTGAGTTTCCAGCGGCCTGACCCACTCCACGTGGGAGTCGGTAGCGGCCAGCGACTCTAAAGTAGTGGGCGTCAGGGGCTGCGAAAGCGCCTCACTGAGAACCGGCAACTGGCTTAGGAGAAGCTTTGTCGTCGGTTTTGGACCTCGGTTGCCTGTCTTTTTCTTTTTCTTTGTGCTTCTTGTGAACTCCGGTAGTTGGATGGCTATCCGACGACATTCTATAATTAAATCTGTGCTCAAAATAGCTGAGTGCAAAATTGTACTGATGCTTAATAGTGCGTTGGTTAAATCTAGCACAAAACCGACAAATTGAAACGTCGTGGTCAGGTCCTAGGCGAGGAATACAGTTAAGAATGAAAGCCCTTATGAGGTATTTGCTTCCCACAAGAAATACAATTATTAACTTTTTCTGACATCGGTCTGGAGCAAGAAAAATGTTTCCCCAACGGGGTACTTAGCTTTTAATGAAGACTTCGGATTTGAAACTCGAACATGAAAATCTCAGGAGTCGGCCGACCGGCACTTGCGAACTGCTTCTGCTTCGGGCACCACGCGGCAAGAAAGACTGAAGAAAATGGCATCGGCTGCATCTTTTATACCCCTGATGTCAGGGAAGGAGTGATAGCAACCGACGCAAGACCCAAGATTTTGGAATTCAGGCCGACTGAGGGCAACCTGCCAGCAGGATTACCCAAATGTAATGACTGCAACAGTGAAACATGAAGAACATCTGCCTGCATAAAGTAAAAGGCAGCTCAGGGTGACTGATTCACACTATATGTACATGGAAGAGATGGCATTTATCAGTGAGGGATGAGGGATGATTCATACAGAAAAGAAGGCACCTTAAGATGTGTG
Organism: Protopterus annectens; assembly: GCF_019279795.1. Taxonomy (NCBI): domain Eukaryota; kingdom Metazoa; phylum Chordata; order Ceratodontiformes; family Protopteridae; genus Protopterus; species Protopterus annectens. Next base: position 1,353,959,616 of record NC_056725.1, read on the forward strand.
GAACTAAACAGCAAGAGTTGACATCCTGAAAAATTACCTGTGTGGAAGGCTTTGGAATTCTGTTAGGACATCAGTGGCATGTGTTCACATACTGTAAAATAATGGCACAAATATATATATATGAAACAGATGTAATAAAAATTTTAGAAGCTACTTTAATCTGCTTACATTGACCTCATACACTTGGGGATGATCAACTTATCACAGTTCATAGGTTTAGGTTCATACGTTGGTACTAGGCTATCGCCCCTAGGGTCTATACAAGCCTAGCCATAACAATTCCCTGGATATTTCTTCCCACACTATTTACTTCCTGGACCCCTGTCTAGCAGGGTGACTGATGTGATCCCTGGGGTGAATTTCCTTTCTCCCATCCAATCGTCAAGGTTCCTTTTGAAGAGGGCGAAAGAGGCACTCTGCTTGACATGTATGGGCAGTCTATTCCAGAGCCTGGGGAGACTCTGGGTCAGGAAACTATCCCTCAAGCATGTTTTGTTTATTGTGATGACAAGGTTTAGATCCCTGGAGTGTGTGGCTCTGAGGGATTGGGATTTCTTTAAGTGTAGCATGTCCAACAGTTCTGGGTTTGACACGGCCTTGTATGTTAAGCAGAGATCACCTCTGAGTAGACGATATGCGACAGAGTACAACTGGAAGTTTTTAAGGCGGTCAGAATAGGGCATCTGCTTTAGGCCTGTGATTCTTTTAGTGAGGTATTCCTGCAGCCTTTCCAGTTGTTGCAGGTGTCTTGAGAGGTACATATCAAATGGGGCATTGTATTCTATAATGGGTCTAATGAGGGATGAGTACAGTGGGACAATGACCTCCTTTTTTCTGGATGAAAAGCCCTTAGTGATGAGGTGTGCCACATAGAAGGATTTCTTGACTGTTGTGGCGATGTGGGTATCGAAGGTGAGACCACTGTCCACCTGTGTCCCTAAGTCTCTTATCACACTTTCGGTGTTTAGTGTACTGCCACCTATGTGGTAATTCACGGGTACATGTGTTTTCCCAAAGGGGATAACTACACATTTCTTGGCATTCAGCTTGAGCCCATGGCTCTGGCACCAAGCATCTGTTTCTGTAAGGCCCTTTTGTAGAGTATCCACATCATTTGGAGATTCAATAATGGCTCCCAATTTGCAGTCATCTGCAAACTTTGTTAGCCAGAGTCCCTTAGTATTGGCCTGTGCCTCAGAGAAGTAGATGCCAAACAAGAGTGGTCCCAGGACTGAACCCTGAGGTACTCCACTTGTCACTTGTCTGGAGCTGGATTTGGAGTCAGCTAATTTTACAGTCTGGGTTCTGTCAGTAAGCCAGTTGGCAACCCATTGAGGTATGTAGGGATTAATGCCCAGCTTAGTAAGTTTATTTATGATTCCAGAGTGGGGGATGGTGTCTAAGGCCTTGGTGAGGTCCAGATAGGCTGTGTGGACCGCCTTACCCACGTCCACGGCTCTGGAGATTGATTCAAAGAAGTCAATCAGGTTCAGGAGACAAGATCAGCCCTTCACAAAACCAAACTGGGTGGGGTCCAGTGTTTGCAGGTTACCAATGTCTTTGTCTATAGGTTCCATGATAATACGTTCCATGGCCTTGCAGATCAGGCTTGTCAGACTGATGGGGCAGAAGTTCCCGGGATCCAAGGTGGATCCCCCTCTTGTGGAGTGGGTAACTGTAGCTGTGCGCCACTCAGTGGGCATGAAGCCTCAGATGAGGCTATGATTAAACATGACACTTAGGTGAGGTGCCAGTTCATGCAGTACACAGCCTGGGATGTCATCTGGTCCCATGGATGCTGTATTCTTAGCTTTGGAGAGTGCATTTTTTACCTGTGTCGCCATTATTACCATAATTTGGCAATCTTCCAGTATTGAGATGGGACATTTAGGGGGTGAAAGGGGGGTGAAGTTGGCACTGAATCGATCTGACAGGATATTGGCAATATTGGGATCAGTATATTTAATGTTATTCTGTTGTAGCTCAGAGCAGATCTGAGCATTGCCATTTAGATTCTTGACATAATTATAGAATGCCTTGTGGTTGTCTTTGGAATCTGTGGCAATTTTATTTTCGTAACTAGCTTTGGAGGATTTTATAAGGGATCTCAGCTTCTTACTGAGGCTGGTAAGGGAGTTTTTTGCATCCTGGGATTTTCCTCTTTTCTGCAACAGTTTCTTCCTTTTGTTGTAAAGTTTGTTTATGGCAGGGGACCACCAGATTGGCTTCATTTTTTTGGAGGAGAGCATCTTGGTTCTATTTGGGACGGCACGATTCATGTATGAGTAGATGTGCTCGTACAGTGCCTTAGTGTAGGACTCAGTAGTTGAACTTTCAGTTCCTGTCTGCATGGGTGTCATGAAGTTTGTCACTTCTGACTTGAGTAGCATGAAGTTGGCTTTGAAGAAGTTTTTTTATGGAGGTTTCCTTACTGGGGGGTGGGATGTGGATGCTAAGGGTGATTAGCTTATGATCTGACCTAACCAACGAGGGGGTGACCATAGGTGTGGAGCATCGATTTCCCATGTTGGTAATGACCAGGTCTAGGATATTGGAGCCCCTGGTGGGACAATGGATTAGTTGATCCAGGGCGTTGGAATTTATGAATTCCAAGAACCATTGGGCAAAGGTGTTGGTACACGGGTAGTTTTCCTAGTTAATGGCAGCGTAGTTGAAGTCACCCAGTATTAGGGTGTTTGGTTGTATCTTAATATTTTCCAGTATGTTTAGAAAGGTGTAGTGAGAATCTTGGGGCATGGTGGGGGATCTGTTGCAAGCTACAATTTCGATTGCAGTCTTACCTAGTGTTAGTTGCACCTGGAGAATTTCAGATGCATTGTGTTGGGCACCTAGTCTGGTGGTGTGAATATCCTTGGTGAATATGGACACTCCTCCACCTTTAGTGTTTCGATCCTGGTTTGGTGGCCAAAAAGTGTGGTAAGAGTTGTAGCCTGGTATTGCAGGGGTGCTCTCTGGAGCCTTGAACCAGGTCTCAGTTACTGCACAGATATCGATGTTCTCCATTTTTAGGAGTGCCTCGAGAGAGTGCATTTTGAGGTTTAGACTTCTAGCACTGAGTAGCATCATCTTCAAATTTTGCATGCTTGTACCTGTTACGGTGATGGTTTTGTCCTTTGAACTTTGCCTAAGGCACTATAGGGGTGGCAAGAGCCTTAGCCAGTAACCTGAATTCCAGAGGTGACAGGTGCAGACCATCTCTGGCAAAGCATCGTGGTCTGTCGATCATGTCATCCCAGGCAGACAGATACTGGAGCCCCTATGAATGACACCAGAAGCTTAGCCAATTGTTGAAGTCAGTCATTTTGTCCTTATATTGTGGTATCATTCTGGGTGAAGGCAGGATGCTACTCAAGGCTAGGGTCATACCTGCCTGGGCCACATGATCCGAGAGCTCTTTCATGTCTCTTTTCATGTAGTCCAGGGTGGTTTGTCTCAAGTCATTCATTCCAACATGGGCAATGACAGAGTCATATTTGTACTTGTTGGGGAGTGACTTGAGGGCATGTGTTATGTGGCAGATCCTGGCACCCGACAGGCAGCTGACTGCAATTTTCTCCTTGTTCAGCCTGGTGAGTGGGACATCAGTGTGCCTGACTGTAGAGTCACCTATGACTAAAGTGTTAGGTACATTGTCTTGCCTTAGGGGCTGTTCCTGGGTGGCACACTGGTGTTGTGAGCTATGTGACATTTTGGTTGTGATTGGTGTTTTGTTTGCTTTTCAGCTTCGGAGGTCCTTGTTGCTTGGGCAGGTTACAGTTAAGGGCCCCCACATATGTTGATTTAGTGTTGCTATGTGTGGGTGTTGGTGGTGTGGGTTTAGAAGGGCTATGTGTTGCTTGAGGTGTAGTGCGGGTGTTAACCTTCTCCTCTTGACTGTCTAGCTCAATCTTGGGTGGAGAGAGCTTTGCTTCCAGTTTGACTATGTAGAGCATCCCCCACAGGTTGTAGTGTTGGGTGGTAGGAGAAAAGGGCTTTCTGTGTACATGAGACAATTGCTGCATTGCCCCAATATGCCCAGATTCACCAGGTGGACAGGAGAAATCACTGGAAGCTGACCCTTGGGCATGCTGGTTTGGTGCTCTTTTTCTAAAGTACAGGAGCTGTTTTCCCTTACCTTAGCAAGCTACTTTGCAATGAAAGGCTTTTTAGTGACTATGATTAATTTCTCCTTATTAACAAGGAGAGCTGAGTGCTTGTATCAGTTTAAGGCTTCCTAGTGCTTTCCAGCAGGTATTAGAGCAAGTGCTAGTCACAGGGATGCTTAAAGATAAGATGAAATAAATTGTTTATCTGAAACACTGCAGTATGCACTAGAGAAGTTAGATGTGAAAGTAGGTAACTTAAATTTTACCTGTCTAAAAAGTTAAGTTTTAGTGGGAAGTCACTATTTTTAAAACAGCAAGATAGATTGAAAGGGGGTGGTCAATTTTGTACTCTGGTACTATGAATACAGTAGGATGGCCAATAAATTTAAATAGTTGAAGGGGAGTGATTTCACAAATTGATAATTGTGCTTACTCACACAAGCCAGTGAAAGCAGAGAGGAAATGAGCTATATGGTCAAATTAACATAAGAGGCAGGCAACTAGAAAGACAGTGGTATTTAAAAACAGAATAGTAATAGGGTGAGCGAGTGGAAGAAAATTTCTGCCTGACTCGCAAGAGAGAGAGAGCTGTGGTCTCTTTTGAAGTTTTAATATGCAGTTAAAAGCAGACTACAAATAAAACACAGGGTAAAGAAAAAAAATCACAGTATTCAAAATATAAAAAGGCAATAAAGTATTACAAAATGCAACAAATAAAAAGCAAACTAACCATGTTATGTAGAGTCCTATCTCGCTGAACATTATTACATGTGGGTTCGGAGCCAATCCTCGGCTCCAACTCGGCCGCTTAGAAAGCCTGAAAACTTCTGATTGGCTTGTGGCTAATAGGTATCCCATGGTGCATATGCACATTCCCCAGATCTCATTTGCCACGCCTTCAGTCAGAAGCATCTTTTGGTTGGCCGTGGCTAAGTGATTTAGTTCTTTATTATTACTACTTATCAGGAGTTTTTTTGCTTCATGTGAAGTGCTATTCTGATTGCTGACAGCTTTATTGTGATACCGTTTTGTGTCTTTAACCGGATTTGACTTATTACTGTTTAAAAACATTCTTGGGCCTGCTGGCCTTTTGTGGGTGGTTCCCGTGAGTGTGTGCTTTCAGGCTAGACCGTTTAACTTACAGGTGCTAGTTTGTTCCCCCTTTTCCTTTTTGCACTAGGCTCATTTAAGTTAGAGAACCTAGTAAAGCCACTTTTATTTTTTGTTGTGAGTGTAGGGCTAGATCTGTTTAAGTTAGAGAATCTAGTTCCTCTCTTGTTGTGTGAGTGTGTTGGTTTTTCTCTACTGCCATTATGTCAAAAGAACATAAAGAGCATAAAACGTCAGGGTTTAAAAAGTGTACTAAATGTTCGCAAAAAATGTCCATCACTGATGGACATAGCATCTGTGTGTACTGTTTAGGGGCCATACATCTTCAAGAAACTTGTCTCTTTTGTCATTCCTTTAGCCCTAGAGTGCTCCAGGATTGGAAGACTAAGCTGATCCTAAAAGGCATGTTAAAACTTCCCTTCGAGGAAACCTAGCCAGTTTTTCCTCCTCTGCTAGGTCGCAGTCTTCTAGAAAGGATAAGGGCAAGACCTCTAAAAGGCCTTCTCCAGCCTCAGCTTCTGTCTCTGAACCTCCACAGAAGTTACTAAAATCGGAGGTGGCCTCTGTCTCTTCAGCTCCCCTGTCTTCGGAGCTGATTGAGATTCTGGACATGGACCTTGCAGTATCGGCACCAAGTTTTTTGATGCCAATCACTAGCAGTCCTCTTCAGAGCCAGTCTACAGGCATTCCACCAGTCTCCCCTACTCTAAAATCGCCTATATTGCAGAGAGTGAGGTCTCCCACACTGTCCTCCAGGAGCTTATCTGAAGACGACATCAAGAGAGTGGTGCTCAGACTCCTTATGTCGTTGGCCTTGCCAAAATTTTTATCGGCTCCAACCCTTTCGGACTCGGAGCCGACTCCTGCTACCGATCCTGTTCTTTTTCCTCCTCCAACCCAGATTGGGCCTTTGGAGCCGATGTTGTCGGTACCGACTATAGTGGTATCCTCGGCTCTAGCACCCCGTGTGGTTGTCTCAGAGCAGAGCTCTGCTCTGACACTATCAGCACCATCTGAAGTGTCTAGAAGCTCTTCGGTCGGGGGACACTTGGAACCGAACCTCTTCGGTGCTGAGTCTTCCTCTTGGTGCATCGGCCCGAGTGAGCTCGGACCCTACATCATTCTCGGAGCTGATTCCTTTGGAGCCATCGGCACCTACGCTCTCTTCGGAGTCGGGGCGTCATTAGGAGCCGGAGGAATCGGTCTTCGTGAGGATGAGGAGCATGTTGGATAGTTCTTCTGTACAACATAGGAGTACCGATGCTATACTCCCTCATGCGCCGACTACGGTCTCAGCATCCTCTCTCACCTGGGATGGTAGAGACCCATAGTCTCAGGACCCTTATTTGGGTGGCCCCCGATCTTACGAGACCTCCCCAGAAGACCCCACTGGGGAGCCCCCTCAGAAGAGATCATGTAAGAGGAAGCATGTAAACTCCCCTGATAAGTGTCACATCTGACACTGACCTCAATGAGTCAGAGGGGTCCCCTAAGTTGGCCTCTGAAGATGTCCCCTCTGCAGACATTTTGAAGATCCTCAGGCAGAGAGGCAGCTGGCGCACCATTACCCTGTCCGATGAGGAGTCAGTGTACCTGAAGGCTTTCGGGTCTCAACCCTCAGCTTCATGAGTGTCTCCCCCATTTGATGAATTACTGGATCTGGTGAGTCAGAAAGCATGGCAGACTCCTGATGCTGTGGAACTGGTCCCCAGGAGGCCGAATAAATTACTTTCTGCCCCTAAAGACAAAGAATTTGTATGCAAGGGTTTACCTGTTGATGCCATGGTGGTGGCGGCGGCCACTAAGAAGGATCTAGCAGAGACGACTTCTTTTATCCACCCACCTAACAAGGAATCCCGCACGATGGATAGGTACGGGAAGCGTATCTTCTCTTCAGCGGCTTTTACACTCCGATCGCTGAACTATCACATTTTACAAGACTTCAGAGAGATCTCCTAAAGGAGTTAGGAGATACTCTTCAGGGTACCTCTACTGAAACAGTCCCATCTACAGTGTCGGCTCTGTTGGCTATTCTCACATCTATTGTTAACTCCTCCATGCGGGTGATTTCATACGCAGCTGATGATGCGAGTAGGGCGGTGGGTGAAGGAGTCTCCTTAAGGAGACATTCCTGGATGCGTCAATGCAACTTTGCTGAGCCTTTCAAGTCTATATTCACCAATGCTCCCATGGACGGATCCTCTCTTTTTGGACCCAAGGTGAAAGATACCATCACCAGGTGTGAAAAGGAAGGAAAGGACTCTCTGTGCTGTGGGAGTCCGTTTACTGTTCCTTCTAGACCTTACCCTAAATGTCAGAAGAGCGGTAAAATGTGGTTCAAGAAATCACAGAGACCTTTCCAGGACACACAGGGTGATTCCTCCTTCAGAGGCAGGGGAGGAGGAAATAATGGTAGACATCGCCCTAGAGGCAGGGGAGGCCCACAAAATCAGGGAGGTTGCGATTCCTTTCGTGACCATCCCTATCAGCATTCCTAATGTGGAACCCAACTGAGCCGGTCGGTGGTCGCCTGTCCTTGTACCCAGAAGCCTGGCTAAATCTCACTCGAGACAAATGGGTACAAGACATTATCACCAGAGGTTACTCTATACCATTTTCCCTTCCACCATGCCCTCCCAAAAGGATCCCAGATGTACCACCCAATCACAGGGATCAAGTGGCTACAGAGATAAAAAAGCTGCTATTAAAGAGAGTCATCCAAAAGGTCCCAGCAGACCAGACAGGATTCGGAACATACTCCAGGTTCTTTTTAGTTCCAAAAAGAACAGGGGACTGGAGACCCATCCTAGACCTCAGCAGGTTAGACGAGTATGTAAAGAAGTCCAAGTTCCAAATGGTCACTCTACAATCTAAACTTCCTCTGTTAGGGAGAGACTGCTGGATGTGCTCAACAGATCTCCAGGATGCCTACTACCACATAATGATGGACAAAGCATCAAGGAGCTACCTACGTTTCTGGCTGGGAGCCAATCATTACCAGTTTCAGGCACTGCCCTTTGGTCTCACCATAGCTCCCTGGGTGTTCACCAAGTGTATGGCAGTAGTCACAGCTCATTTGAGGCATCAGGGAATCCAAGTCTTTCTATACCTGGACAATTGGCTCCTGACCACCACCAACCAGGCATCGCCTAGTTCAATCGAGAGATTCCACAATCAAGCTCTGTTCCCAGTTGGGAATCTCGATAAACTTGGAAAAATCCTCTACTTTGCCCACTCAGTCTATAACTTTTATAGGAGCAAACATAGACACGGTCGCTATGACAGCCAGAATATCTACAGACAGAATACAGAATCTTGTGCAACAGATTTACAAGATACTTCCCATTCGAACAGTCAAAGTGAAGGTGGTGTTGCAGCTTCTCGGAACTATGGCATCGACCATAACCTTGGTACCTTTAGCAAGACTACATATGAGAATACTCCAGTGGCTCCTGTCATCCCAGTGGTCTTTTCAGCAGTTGCCTCTACATCATCAGATTCTGATTACAGATTCTTGCAAAAAGGACCTACGCTGGTGGATTCAACCAGGTCATCTTACCACAGGGTCTCCCTTTGTACCGCACCAACCCGTCGCCATTGTGACCACTGATGCCTCTCAGATAGGTTGGGGGGGCATTATCTTGACAGGACTGTCCAAGGCACTTGGCAAGATCAGGAGGCCCATCTGCATATCAATGTTCTAGAGATGAGAGCGGTGCTTCTAGCGTTGCAGGCACTTCATGACTTTCTCCCTCTAGGGATGATAGTTATCCAGACCAACAACATGTCAGTGGTCTGGTATCTAAACAAACAAGGGTGGACCAGATCATACCCTTTATGTCGAGAGGCCCTGCGAGTTTGGAATTGGGCGATTTCTTCCCAGCGCTTTCTCATTGCAACGCACATCCCGGGAACTACCAACGTGATAACGGACAAGCTAAGCTGGGCAATATTGTTACCTCACGAATGCTCCTTGAACCAGAAAATTGCCAGTATGATCTTCCACAAGTGGGGACAACCCTGCTGCGACCTCTTTGCCAGCCCCATCAACACCAAATGAGGCACCTTTTTCTCTCTCATCCCCCCTCCGGGAGAGTCTCCAAGAGATGCACCCATCCACGATTAACCCCCCGGGACTCCTTTATGCTTTTCCTCCCTTTCCACTCATCCCCACGGTCATACAGAAAGCAATGTTGTTGGGAAGCAAGATGATCCTCATCACTCCTTACTGGCCTCGTCAGATTTGATTCCCTTTCCTCGGGTCTCATCTGTTAGACTATCCATGGACTCTGGACCCAGTGCCAGACCTCCTGACACACGTCAGGTTCTCTTCACCCCAGTCTCCACACTCTCAAACTGACAGCATGGCTGCTCCAGTTCTGTCACTAGTCAGGCTTCATGATCTGTCTCCAGCTGTAACTCATATTATTACCTCTTCTCACAAGCCTTCGACTAGAAAATTGTATCACAGTGAATGGAAGAGATTTTCTACATGGGCACACAACAGAGAAGTTGATCCATTTACAGCTCTCATTACTATTGTTCTAGAGTTCCTTTCAGAACTCTTTCACCAGCGTTTAGCGGCTGCTACACTCCGAGTTCATCTAGCAGCAATATCTAATTTCCATGTGGAGATTAATGAGTCCAGTCTTATGTATCGCAAACTGTGCAAATCTTTTCTTAGGGGTTCCATGATGTTAGGACCTCCTGTGCAAGACCCCATTCCTCCTTGGGATCTGAATCTAGTCCTGTCTAGACTTACTCTGCCACCTTTTGAACCAGCCCATAGCGGTCAGTTGAAATTCCTGTCTTGGAAGACTCTTTTTCTGGTAGCAATAATCTCATCCAGACGAGTTTCTGAATTACAGGCCCTGTCAGTTAAACCGCCATATTTAATTTTTCACAAAGACAAAGTTTCTCTCCGGACCAATCCTTCCTTTATTCCTAAAGTCTGTTCTCAATTTCACTTAAACCAAACAATTGAATTGCCAGTGTTCTTCCCTAATCACTCCAATAAAGCAGAGTATACATTCCACCAACTGGATGTGCACAGACAACTGCGTTTCTATATCCACTGGACCAAAGGATTTAGAAAATCAGAACAGCTTTTCGTTTCTTTTGCTGAGGCGAGAATAGGCTTGCCAGTTTCCAAGGTTACACTATCAAACTGGATCTCTAGTTGTATTTCCTTATTTACATTCTCAGGGAAAGGAGTTACCCTTTAAAGTTAAAGCACATTCTACAAGGTCCTTTCTAGTTCTGCTGCATTCCAAGCCAGGGCACCTATTGATAATATATGTGTAGCAGCAACATGGGCTACCCCTCATACCTTCATTTCCCATTATAAATTGGATTTAATTTCCAGTGGTAGAGCCTTGTTTGGTTCCACGGTACTCAGGAGTATTTTCCAGTGAGCCACCCATTCAAGATGCTAGGGACGCTGTCCCAAACATAATAATGGAGGCGAGCTAGGACTACATAACATAAAGAAGTTATGTACTCACCATAACATTCCATGTATGTAGTCCATCTCGCCGAACATTATTACGAACCCACCCACCAGCCCCCTTCCTGGAGGATCTGGAAACAGTTTTTTTTCCCCTTTTCTACAGTAGTTTATACCACAAGGGCGTCTTTATTACAGTTTATTCTTCCGGACCTTTGTCCTTTTTCCTGTCTTATCCTGATAGACTAGTAGCAAACAAGATCTGGGGAATGTGGGCAAGCACCATGGGATACCTATTAGCCATGAGCCAATCAGAAGTTTTCAGGTTTTCTAAGCAGCTGAGTCGGAGCCGAGGATCGGCTCCGAAGCGACACGTAATAATGTTCGGCGAGATGGACTACATACATGGAATGTTATGGTGAGTACATAACTTCTTTTTCCTTCACAGCAAAGTGTAGCAGAGTCTGGGTGAGCCTTTCCTAGTAAAGCTCTGAAATGTTTTATTTTATCTCTTAAACAGAAGGTGTAATTCTTAGCTCCACTCCCTCAGTTCACAAATGATTAACCTTAAGTGACCTCTTCTATCTTATGTACGAGTCCTTAAATGATCAGTTCTAATTTCTGCCTGACTCACAAGAGACACAGCTGTGGTCTCTTTTGAAGTTTTAATATGCAGTTAAAAGCAGACTACAAGTAAAACACAAAGTAAAGAAAATAAATCACATTATTCAAAATATAAAAAGGCAATAAAGTAATACAAAATACAACAAATAAAAAGCAAACTAACCTTTCCTTCACAGCAAAGTGTAGCAGACTCTGAGCGAGCTTTTCCCAGTAACCCATCATTTCCCCTTAGGGACATGAGGCAGCTAATACAATGCCAAAAGCAATCATAATGCACTAAATATCACTTCTGCATCTGTTCTACCCTATGAACTTCACATCACAATATGCCCCGTATCCCGCTGATAAGGGTTACTCAACCTGTATTTATATACTATGTCTTCCCATCCACTGATTTCAGGTGATGGTCAGTAATGGGAAGACAGCACTCCCATGTCCAGGTCTTCTAATCAAGCCTGGGTGATCAGTGCCACAGGCAGCAGCCCTGCCCTGTGCCAGCTCAAATCAATTCAGGCACACTGGGCTGGAATGAGCAGGATCTCCTAATTCCTAACAACAAAGTTAAAGGAGCCTCCTTATTGCTACATGATACAAAATATACATATGAGACATGTAAATGTCTATTCAGATTGAAGGTAAACCTATCACTTACAACAGTTGTCAGCAAACAGAATACTCCAACCCCACCACGGCCCAGTACAAACAATACACCCACATATGCAGAGGTACTGAAAAAAATCTCTTCCCTTGCCTCGTAGGCAATGCACCAGTAGAGCTAAACCTCAGTCACATACTCACAGTTTACCCATTACAAAGGTATAAGCATCCACAATGTCTGCACTTCACAAGAGTCACCTAAGCTGCACATATATGCCCCTAAGGTGGCCAGAGCATGCTACCATACACAACAATATACTAGTCATAGGTGACACAATAGTAAGACATTCTCCATTCAGATGGTTGAGCAAGGAAAGAAATACAAGTAGCTGTCTCTCAGGTGTTAGAATCTGTGATGTCACTAGGGCTTTTAGATAACTTAACCCCAACTATGTATATGACCTGGTTGTTGCTCATGTGAAAGTGAATTACTTTAGATGATCCACCCTGCAGAGTATCAAGCAAGACATGGTTAAGTTCTTAAAGTATGCGTTTGAGGTTCATAGGCTGGTACTAGGGTATCGGCCCTAGGGCCTCTACAAGTCTTGCCATAACAATTCCCTGACTATTTCTTCCCACAATATTTGCTTCCCTGGACCCCTGTCTAGCAGGACGACTGACATGATCCCCGGGGTCAATTTCCTATGTCCCATCCAGTCGTCAAGGTTCCTTTTGAAGCGGGACAAGGAGGTGCTCTGTTTGAAATGTATGGGCAGTTTATTCCAGAGTATGGGGAGTCTCTGGGTCAGGAACCCTATCCCTCCAGCATGTTTTTTTCATTGTGATGACAAGGTTTAGGTCCCTGGAGTGTGTAGCTCTGATGGATCGAGATTTCTTTAAGTGTAGCATGTCCAACAGCTCTGGGTTTAACATGGCCTTGTATGTTAAGCAGAGATTGCCTCTGAGTAGACGATATGCGACAGAGTATAGCTGGAGGTTTTTTTAGTCAGTCAGCATAAGGCATCTGCTTTAGGTTTGTGATTCTTTTAGTGAGGTGTTTTTGCAGATGCCTTGTGAGGTACATACCAAATGGGGCATTGTACTCTATGATGGGTCTAATGAGGGATGAGTACAGTGGGACAATGACCTCCTTTTTTCTGTATGTGTGTCACATAGAAAGATTTCCTGACTGTTGTGGGAAGTATTTTGTCTTAAGAAATGTCTCGCAATTGCTAGGAATGATGCCGCAATACAAACAGAAAAAAAAAAGTTATGTACTCACCATAACTGTGTTGTCCATTTTCATTCTTCCTGAACTGATGTGTTTGGATCCAAGACTTGGATCTGACTCGGCTGCTTCTACCACATCTTTGGAGCACAAACAAGGAACAAGGGTTCCTGTAAAAACTCTTAAGTCTTTCCAGAAGCAAAGGGATAGGGGCATGTGGGTGGGAAGTTTATGAAAAATGAAAACGGACAACACAGATGGAACATTATGGTGAATACAGGTATGAGTCACTTAACATCTGCGATAGGTTCTATCCCATAGAAGGTTAAGTGGTGCCACTGGTGTGGACGTTAAGTGAACACAGTATACTTTGTATTGTGATTTGTTTAATGTCCTTCTGCACAACATTCAACCATATTTACATCCACTTAGTACAGTACAGACATAAATGCGGTCAGACATCATGCAGAAAGACGTTAAGTGATGCACACCTGTACATAACTTTTTTATCTGATGTTATCCTTTTCATTTATTCCTCAACTGAAGGGACAGAGTCCCCAGCTGGTTGAACCTTGGGTGGCCTTCAAGGAAGGATATTCTGGAGTACTGCGGAGCCAAAGGCAGCTCTGTTCCTGGAAACCAAATCTAATTTGTAATGAGCAATACAAGTATGAGCATTGGTCCAAGCAGCAGCTGCACAAATGTCATCCAAGAAAGCCCTTGGCTAAAAAGCTGAAGAGACCACCACAGACCTCATGGAGTGAGCTCTGGGAGGCTTAGGCAAGGATAACCTTTTTTTATCACAGACAAAAGAGATAGAATTGGTTAACCATGTGGCAAATGTAACTCTGGAAAACTGGTTTGCCCAATCTGCTAGGATAAAAGAAAACACACAAATGGTCAGTTTTCCTGAAGATTTTGTTCCATGGAGATAAAAAACAAAGTTGTCTATGCACATCCAGTGATGGAGTATATAGCCTCCCTTATTTGAAAAGTTTTGAAAGAAAATTGGGAGATAATGATCTGGTTTATGTTGGACTCAGAAGCTATCTTATGCAAACAAAGACAGACTGGTCCAAAAAGACACCCTGTCTTTGTGGAAAACCAGGTAAAGAGATTTAGAAGACAGAGCCTGGAGTTCAGATACTCTTCTAGCTGATGTGATAGCATGCCGAAAAATGTTTTTTTTTTTAAGACAAAAATTTTAGCTCTGACCTGGCTGAAGATTCAAATGGAGTCTGGGTTAAGGCCTGAAGCACAACAGGTAAATCCCGAGGAGGAGTAGGATCCTTTAACAGAGGTCTAAGTAGAAAAGGCTCCTTTAAGAAAGGCGTTACATAGTTTAGAAATAGCCAAGATAGAGTTATTTTTGCCCAGGTGGAAGTTAGAAATGGCAGACAACTGGACCTTAATAGTTGAAAAATTAGTGCCTTCATTGAAAATTGAAGGTAAGAATTCAAGAATAGATGGTACAGGTGCTGAAAAGATACCCAGATCCCTGCTAAGGGCCTAGAATACAAATCTCTTCCATATACTTGTGTAAATACTTTTAGTAGAAGCTTTTTTGAGAAGATAACAAGATATGATGGACTGGGAAGGGCAGCACTCAATGTAACTGGAGAAACCATGTGGTCAGTTTGAGGCCTGTTAAGTCTGGATGAGTCATCTCTGTCGAGTGAGACATGAGGTCTGCAGTTGGATCCAGTATCCAGGATAGATGAAGAAGGTAAGGCCAGAGGAAGGGGAACCAAACCTGGTGAGTCCAGAGGAGGGCAATGAGGATTACTGTGCTCTTCAACTGGAATGCTTTCTGTAGAAATTTGAGAATGAGAGGCAGCCAGGGGTAAGCATAATGGAGACTGGGGCCAGTCATGGACTAGAGCATCTCTTGATGACTACCCTGTTGGAGGGATGAGAGCAAAGAACCTGCTCCACTTGTTGTTAAGGGGAGAGGCGAACAGACTACAGCATAGCTGGTCCCATCAATGGAAAATTCTCTCTGTCACTATGACATTGAGAGATCACTCCTGAGGCATCGGAATGGACCTGATTAGTTTGTCTGCAATCACGGTGGATTTCCCTGGTATGTGCAATGCTATCAGAAAGTGACTGAAAGAGATCACCCATTGTCACACTCTCACAGCTTCTCGACAAAGCAGATAAGATTTGTTTCCTCCCTGTTTGTCCATGTACCACACCACTGATATATTGTCTGTCTGAATGGCAATTGCTCTGGATGGGAAGTGTGTCTTGAAAAGTCTGCAACACTAGAAGAACTGCTCTCATTTCCGGGACACTGATACAAGTCTTGGCTTCTTCGGGGGACTGCATACCTTCGACTGTCCTTTCCAATTAGTGCTCCCAATCTAGTTGGGAGATGTCAGTGGTCACCATGGGCAGGGGGGAAACAAAAGGACAACCTTTTCAGAGTTCATTCAAATGAATCCACCAAAGAAGATACATTTACATATCTGTGTGATCTTGACTGGAGCAGTTAAAGGATGCTGAAGAATAACTGACTGTGATTCCTAGATGGATACACAACTGGAGCAAGTAGTCCCTTGCTTGTAGGAAACAAGGCCTGGTTGGGGCAGATAGGAGTTAGTTATCCAAGTATGGAAACACTTTGAATCCCAGTACTCTCAAGTGAGCTGCTATCACTACCATGCATTTGGTGAACATCCTGGGGGCTGTAGTGAGTTCAAAGGGCAGTGCTCTGAACTAATAACGACTTATTCCCAGCCAGAAGCGTAAATAGTTTCTAAAGGACCAGTTCATTTTAATGTGATAGCATACATCCTGAATATTTATCAAGCATATCCAATCATCCTTTTGCAGTAGAGGCAAAATGGACTGAACCATGATCATCTGAAACCCTGAATATTGCACAAACTGACTGAGTTTGCTGAGATCCAGAACTGGTTTCAAGTCCCCTGTCTTTTTGGCACCAAGAAGAATACTGAATAAGTCCCAGATCCCCTCTAGTCTGGGGGGAACCTCTTGGATGACTCTGTTTTTTCTATGAGCTTTTTATTTCTAATGAGTTTGTTTACATCTAATTGGGTGGAACATTGGGGATTCTCTTCATTTTTGTAGGGGGAATTTGGGAAAATGGTATTATATATCCTCTGGATATAATTCTCTGCACCCAGGAATATTTTGTTATAGATAGTCAGGCGCTTTGATGCACAGACAAGCATCCCTTGACTGCCTCCAGAGGGTAACAGTTGGGTCTCCTTTCAGGAGCACTGATAGGGCTTATCCATCCCAGAAGCCCTGGTTCTGCAGGTCACCTCTGCTGCAGGAACAGTGTCTTCCATTTGAGTTCACCCCTCTGTCAGTGGGGGAAATATTTCCACGAGTCTTGAAAGGGACCCTTGGATTTGTGAAACCCCATTTTTCTACCTCCCTGTTAATTCTATGAGAAAGGTTTTTGAGGCATTGAAAAATGTAAGCCCAAGGCAAACAGGGTCTTTCCCTCTTGCTCACATCTGGAGAGAGCATCCTTTACCTTGGGACCAAATAAGGAAGATCCATCAAAGGGTGCATTGATAAACGAAGACTTAAAGGGCTCCACAAAATCACACAGTCACATCCAGGCATGTCTCCTAATGGCTATACCTAAACCCATCACCCATGAGGTACCTTCCCCTGCATGGAAGATCAGCCTCATGGATTAATTAGAAATATCCTCATGGATTAATTAGAAATATACTGGAGGATGGCCAGTTGTGAGGAGATTCTATTTTGATCCTTGGCAGACATGAACCCAGAAAGAGATTTGGAAAGCTCTTTGGTCAAATCACTTTGTAATCTTGTACAATGTGCCAAGTAATTCAGCAACCAGAGTATAAAGGTTGCTGAAGCATACCTGCGCTTACCAAATTTGTCCAAGGCCCTGGACTCCCTGTTAGGGGGATGGACAGAAGAACTCTGTTCTGGAAACTCTTTCTTAGTGGACGCCACTAAGAACATGGCATCAACTGGGACTCCTTTACTCCAGTGTGCCCGATCCTTATGGGGAGCTAGAATTTTATCTGGTCATTTAGGGATTGGGACTACAGTATCTGGCTCCTTCCACGCCTGGTGAGAAACATGATCTAGGACTTCATTAGCCAGGGGAGACACCAAAGATGTAGATGGGCCAGACCAAAAATCCTCCAGGAACACAGATTCCTCCTGGGAGGGGTACTCATGGATCAACCACCTTTTTGTTACAGGAGCTCTAGGATGTCTCCAAAGGAGATGTCTTCAGGTGGAGATCTGGAGAAACCCTCCTCTTCATCAAAATTGGTGTCTTCTGTGACATATTCCTGAGGGGAATCCAGGTGTCTCCTTTTATAGGCCCTCTTCTGAGTGACTTTTTAAGTGGGGTGGTCTGGGGAAGTATCAGAAGAAATGAGAATGTCCTAAGGGAGTGACTGGAGACTTGCTTGGGCTGGCTGTCCCAGTGGAATGAATGAATGAGACTCAGAGCAGAGAACTGAAAGAGTCAAAGTTGTCTGATCCAAGGAGGGCAAGGATGTCCTTTCTCTAGACAAAGAGAAGGACCTGTCCACAACCTCAAAGGTAGAATGCCTAGGGGAAACAGAAGTCAACAGCAAAGAAGCCAATAATTCCTGAACCATCAGCCCCTGCAACCCCACAAGCATTCAACCTGAGGAAGATGTTAGACCCGAGCTGTCCAATGTTGAAACCCAGAGGGAATGAAATGGCTCTAAGAGCTTTGGAGTTGATCCCTACCCCCTGGACCCAGTGTCGATTCTTTGGGGCTGGACGATGCAGGAAAGTTACCACATTCAAAGAACAGACTGTCTTCAGATCTGATGAGGATACCCCCATAGTCCTTGGATCTGATGTCTCCAAAACAGTGGGTTGGATTGGAAAAGGAGAGACCAAGGGGTAAGTGGACAAAAGCTGGCTTGCAGATCCAGTGGTAGTCGGAGCCAGGAACATCCCCATCTGGATATGAGCTCTGAGAAATGTTCTCATCATCCTAGCCACATCAGCTTCAGATAAGCTTCTGGAAGAACTAATAGAAGATGTGGGGGATGGAGGTCTAGAATACTTGTGGGTGATCCCTCCAAAAAAAAGGGTGAAGGGAGCAGTCACCCAAGGAGTTTGGATCTGGAGAGACTTAGATTTAGAACCAGTCAGATACGAAATTGTCAAAATGGTTTGGGGACCTCTTACATGACCCTTTACCTCAGAAGCAGAGTCTGGCTTCCCCTCTTCTGGTTTCTTGGAGGGGATTTGTGCTCCAGCTATAGAAGCAGAAGAGGTAGAAGGGATTAGGCCCTTCAACACTAGTTTGTTCCTGTGATCAGTAAGAGCTCTGGAGATGAATTTAGAGCAAAAAGAGCAATCCACGTCCAAGTGAGTGGGCATCTGAGTTAGGGATTTTATACCCGCAGGTAATGCACTTTTTAAACCTGGTAGGCTTGTCAGCCATAACTACAAAGGAAAAACTATCAAAACTCTGTAACTAAAGTTTTTTTTTTTTTTTTTGGAAGAAGAATAAAAGGAAAGGAATAGAAAGGAAGAACTACCAGTAATGGTAGTGGAAGGGGCTCTCTAAAGAGTAAGTTTAAGTTGAAAAATACAGTAGCAGTGTATTGACACATTGGTAGCTAAAAGAAGACAGGAATTTGCTGCAAAATATTAGAAAACTGGCAAGGGAGAAAGGAGAATGCAAGATGAGATATAATATAAGCTTTTCTAAAATGTAACTCATGAAAAACTTAATATTAACTCCAAAAGCTTGAGAGCAACAGGATCTGTGCCTGAAGGTGAATGGCGGCAAATGAGATCTGAGGTATATTTGGTTGGCAGGGCATTATGGGTAAAGGGAGGAGCTCAAGAATTTTGGATCCTTGCATCCAAAGATCTGGTAGAAGCGGCTGAGTTAGATCTGAGTCTTGGATCCAAACTCATCAGTTGAGGAAGAATCAAACAGGACAACATCAGATACTAATTTACTTCAGCAACTGGCTTAGTAATGTGTGTTACTCAAGGAATATCTAATATGTACATCACCTTAGGCGGAAGTGATTGACAGTTCAGCCTGCTTTCTTAAAGACAGCATGCATACCTCGCTACAGAGTTTATGAGTACTGAATAAGACATTTTCTACAGAATTAGTCTTCCAGACCTTCCAGCTTACAAATCCCAGTCAGGTCTGTATCAATCTGGCACTGCACAATGCTAACAGTCTGAATAAGAAAATGCCTGACCATGTGGCTTTTCAGATGCCTGAGAACATACGCAAATGTATAGTTACAGACAAATTCGTTCCAGCGTAGCAGTAACACTTCCTCTTTACCTGGTGAGGGCAGGGAAAAATCCTAATTTGTTTGCAATCCCACCACCTCATGCTAAATTTGACTTAAAAAATATGGAACTCTAAGATGTCCAAGAGTCATTTAATGACTCCAACTACCATATCACTGGTAACTGCAGAACCTCTTTTGTGTCTCCCACTACCCTTGCAATCTTCCTAACCAATTAAATTTCTGGAAAATTTCAACTACCATTTCATCATCTGTCATATGCACAACAGAAAAAAGCAAATATACACAGATGTTCCTTACCATTAACACAAACTCTCTTCACCAGACATCACCTCTCCTATTAGGGGCTCAAATTTCCTCTGCCTTGTTCTTACTAACCCAGCACCAATCTCATCCACACAAAAGGCTCCCCTCTTCACATACAAATCGGATACCATCATATTTTCCTTAAGAACCAGCCCAAGACAGCATCCAACCTACCTCTACTTAGGGATTTCTTGAAAGGCAGCCTTCTACAATTTTCAGATGACTTGAACAAATCTAAAATTCTCCCTACACACACACACACACACACACACACACACACACACACACACACACACAAATGGACCTGATAGCTAAAGCAGATACTTACACTATAGAATTTTACTCCCACCTTAACTACAGCATTGAAGCATCTCTCCTCATCTATCAGAAGTATGATGGCAGATTTATGACAAATCTCCAACTGTGGTATTCCAGTTCCAGTCTATAACAAAAAGAAAAAAAGTGTGGCCCTAATGAATCAACTCAGATCTTCTCATTCTATAAGTAACCTTAAAAAAGTCAGCAAACAACTCATGCATTAAGATCAAATCCTGAAAAGCCAAACATGAACTAAATATCACTAAAAAAATGTTTAGTTATCTTTGCAGAAGGCAAACTACATTTGGAAGTAATACTCAACACTGCACTAAAATATTTTTAAACAACATTTAGAAGTAATACTCAACATTGCACTGAGATGATGATCTCTAACAGTACCACCAATCCAACTCTGAGGACATTACCAGAGTTTTAACAGATAAATTCAGTGCCAACTTTTCCCGTTTTTCTTTCCCTGCTTCTCTCCCCTTACTTCTCAGCAGTTGCCTTCTCCTAAAGTCATCTCTGAACAGGTCCTAAATAAAAACACTAGCTATATAGGTCCTGACAACATACCAGGGTGTCTGACACTCAACACTAAACAATGCTTCAACAATTCCTTTTAAAACCTATTCATTCTAAGCTTTTGTTTAATTTATATTTGTTTTCCAAGATACAGCACTGATCTCCATGGACCTTTTTCAGACTCAGCCTGAGGGCAGTGTCTGGTTAAGTGACTTGTTCAGAGTCACACAAATTAGGCAATGGAGGCTGAGGGAATCGAACCTTGGACCACTGAACTACTTTTCAGTGAGCACCTGAGGCCCACAGAATGACTACAGTGGTGCTCCTATACTCAAGGATGGTCCTATTACTGACCCTGGGAACTGCTAACCAATTAATCTTACCAGTATTATCTGCAAAGTAATGGAATGTATTATTATGGAAGTCATAAATAATGACACTGACAGCCTACAATCCATCAACCTAAATTAATCTGGCTTTTTGAAAGGCAGCTCCTGCCTAATAAATCTGATAGTGTTCTCTAAGGCGGTAACCAAGGATCTAGACAATGGCCTAGTAAAATATAATTTCTACCCGGATCTAGCTAAGGTTGTTGATACCATCCCACAGTCTGCTATAATCTCTATGTAATCCACAGGGCAGCTAATGTCTCACAGACAGAAGTACAGAGTCAAGGTGGATGGCATTCTTTCCTTTAAAAGGCTTGCCACTGGCAGCATCCCACAGGATTCTACAGTAGGTTAACCATGAGGTGGATATGTGAAATCTTTGAAAGTCCAGAATGGCCTTCATAGACTGTAACTGTCTTGGACAGGTGGCATGAAAATTTTTCAGTGGCATGAAGCAAGAACTAGTATTTGAGGGAGAATCTGTTCCAAGATGGTAGTCTTAACAGACATTTATTTAGTCATCCACTTTCACTTATTTATTTACTGTTTGAGTGACTGGGCCAGGACAGTAACAGAATTATCCTATACAGTTGTAGATACATACCATTGTACATACTAAATTAGAGCTTACGATTTAAAGGACCACTATGGGCAAATTTTATTATGTCATGAAATTCTACACAGTCCATACCTGTCAGGCCTAAAGAAAAATCACAAGTGAAAAAAAGAATTTCAGTCTTATTTTTATTTCTTTCAAGGAAGATCTAAGTTGTGCGCAAGTCAAGGCTTAATGTTCAGAACGGTCAAAACAGTAGCTCACAATAAACTAACAAGACAGTTGTTGTGAGGATACACAGGTCCTATCTGGGAATACTGCCTGCCTCCTTAACCCCTCAAAAAAGACAGTCACTGCCTATGCATCCCTCTGGTGTTAGATTGGGATGAAAGCAGAGGTTCAAACTGCCACAATCAAGTATTTTAAATGACTGCTAACATACATATACACAGCATGCCTCCTCAACCCTAAACCCCAAAGGCAGACACCTGTATATGTACCTGATGTGTGATTATTAGGAAAGTGAAAAAAATAATGATTACAGTAATATATTCTACTTTGTTTTTCACAGACAGTACACTGCCCCAACACAAGCTATAATAAACTTCTTTGTACACGTCTAAGGTTTGTGAGAAAAGAAAAAGAAATAATGACCACATTGTCCTCCAGCCCAAAAACAAGCTATAATGACCTCCTAAGATTTGACTACGATGAAAATTAAATATGCAATAACCACAGAATCCCCTCCACTCCCCACATAACATATAGCAACTTTTCATACACTCACACATCTCTGTAGGGCTGGTTTTAGGATGAGTACAGCTGAAAGCACTGGCAATTACCAGCTTTATACAAACAGGGTCATATCACAGCCCTGTTTAGGTTAGACAGTGTAATCAGAAAATTAATACATTTTTTCTTCTCATTTTTCCCCAACCAGCAACAGCTTTTGTGGGGCTCCCACAGAGTCAAAGATGATTAAGAGGTGGGCCTTGCTGAATCCATTTATACAGTCTGGGCAGTGGGGGACACCAGAATCACAGAAAATGTAGGTGTCTGAATATTCTGTGACATATTTTTTGCCTTACTTTTGAAATTTAATAAATTGTTAGCTGCATTTTTTACGGATACCAAGAAAATAATGTATGCTTCCCAGCATTACTGGATGTGTACACAGATAAAAATCTATTTTTTTTTTACACACACACACACACACACACACACACTCATGTAATCCATAGAAATACTAGTTTTGTACTTATTTCAGGAAATAGTAAAACATTCTGCATCACTGGCAGTGCCATAAGCAATCAGTGACTGTTATTTAGTAGTTGTCAAACAGCAGCAGGAGAAAGTCAATTTATGTACCTCATTGAGGAGTAATGCATACCTCTCACTACATCTGATTTCAGAGACCTTCCCTGATTTTGCCTTATAATTTTGCTCTGTACTTTGTAAAAAAGTTTGATTTGCTGGTAAAGTCTTCAGGATTAGACAGTCAATAAATCTAGACATCAGAGTTTTGTACATCTTATTTTCCAAAAATGCACGTTGACGCAAAATATGTTATTCTATCAACTTTTAACTGAATTAGAACATTTCAAATGTCTTCCTGATTTTGAGCCTATATTCTGCTATTATTTTTGACATTAAGTAGATCTCTTCAGCAATGGAGTTGAGAGTTATAGTAGTTGATGTCCTACCAACATTTATAAAACCAACTAAAAGAGAAAACCATCCCCGAACATTGGGAGTTTCAGCTTTTCTTAAAAATCTCAGGTAAGCACCAAGATTGGTAATTTGGGCTGCTGATCTGTAATGCTTACCTTATTCATGTAAATTATCAGCTTTATACTAACAGGGTCATATCAGAGCCCTGTTTAGGTTAATGAGCAGAATCAGAAAATTAGTACATTTTTTTCTGCTATTATTTTTGACACTGAGTAGACCTCTTCAGCAATGGAGTTGAGAGTTATAGTAGTTGATGTCCTGCCAACATTTATAAAACCAACTAAAAGAGAAAACCATCCCCGAACATTGGGAGTTTCAGCTTTTCTTTAAAATCCCAGGTAAGCACCAAGATTGGTAATTTGGGCTGCTGATCTGTAGTGCTTACCTTATTCATGTAAATTATCAGCTTTATACTAACAGGGTCATATCAGAGCCCTGTTTAGGTTAATGAGCAGAATCAGAAAATTAGTACATTTTTTTCTTCTCATTTTTCCACAACCAGCAGCAACTTTTGTGAAGCCCCACATAGTTAAGGATGATTAAGGGGCCCCTGCAACCATGGGTATTTTAGGTACGTAAAGCTGGCTATGATGTTAGTTTTAGTGGACAGAATGTCCACCAGCATAGTTTAACTAAGCTAGGGCACTATGTCAGTGGTAAAATGATTAATGGCATTGTGAAGCTTGTTACTTGATAAAACTTAAAATAACCAGAAATATATTTGAAATTTAAGAGAGATATAAATGTTATTATTACCCACCTGGTTTATTAAGTATACAAGATTGCTGCGCTAGCTTTTGTTGGTTTGAAAAACATGCTACAAAATATCAAGATAAGATAACTTGCTGTGGTTGGGGACCCCTCAGGAACAGGGCCCTCTAGCGACTGCAGGGTTCACTGGTGCCTAAAGCAGGCTATGCTGGGTATTAGTTTCTTTATTGCAGTCAAGAAACGCAACTCAAGCATTTTCTTTTTTTTTCATACTTAGGCTGGCAGACTTTGGAACATACTACCTTTGCGCATGAGAAAAGTTGGTGTATTGAAAGTTAAAAAAAAAAAGTTCATATACGGATTGTTAGTAAGGTTTATAAGCTAGGTTACTATTTTGCAAACTCTTAAATATGCCTGTTGGGTGCTGAATTTTGAAATGCTATAACGCTGAACATTACTGAGACCATTTTCTTCACTTTCCTCACAATCAATCATCAGGTGTGTATACAACAGGCTATCTCTTGGGTTAGGGGTAAGGAGGCATACTCTACAGCTATGTCTGACAGCAAAAAGTTGAAATACACTACTGCATTCTTATTAGTTCTTTCACTTCCATTCCAGTATGACATCACAAGGGTACGCAGAGGGTGGTTGTCTTTTGAGAATATGGATGAGGAGGCATGCTAGACTGCCAGAGTTTCACTGCTCATATGTAAATTATACCAACTACTTAGGAGGTATCACTAAATATCTTCCTCAGTTTTGGACAGTACAGTTGTGTAAAATCTTACCATAACATTACTTCCACTTGTCTTCACTGTTGAAGTATTCTTTACTAGGGATCTCCTGCCCAGGGCAGCCCGATGTTCGGTCACTATACCAAAGCCTTATCGTCTTGTATACACCTTATATCACACACATGTTCCCTACACAGGATGTAGGACATAAAAGTGGCATACGGATGCAGTTACCCAGAACTGAATTGCCTCCGTAGACAAGAGTCTCCATAGAACAGAGGAGTCCATGCATATCCAGAAGGAGAAAATGCAAAAGAAAAAGGGGAGACCCTCAGCCAAAAGGGAATCCAACACAAAAAACAGAACAAACAACAAACAAGGGGGGTTGGAGAAAGGGAGCGAATATGGCAATAGTGAAGAGAAGTACATCTACTGTTATGGTAAGATTTTACACACCTGTACTGTGTCCTTCTATATATCTGATGCACACCTTTACTACAGGATTAATAGAAGGATTAAAAAAAGCCCAGGAAACAAAATGGGAGGTGGAAGGCTGAGAAGAGCCCTCAACAAACCCATACAAAATGGATTTAGCAAAACCTGCTTTGGCCATATAAACCATATCCAACTTATAATGCCTAGTAAAGGTATGCAGTGAAGACCAAGTAGCACCTTCAAGGTTGGAATCAGTGTCCAGCCCCTTGAAGAAACCACCAGAAAAGGTAACAGCCCTAGTGGAATAAACTCTAACAGAAGTAAATAAAGATTTGCCATGACAAGAATAACAAAAAGAAATGGCATCTGATATCCAGTAGGAGATGGTTTTCTTAGAAACAGCAAAACCCAATGTCATGGGGTGAAAGGAAACAAAAAAAAATGGTCAGACTTACAAATGGCCTTAGTTTTATCCAAATAGTACTTGAGCTATCTGTATGAATCCTCTCACTACCAGACTGAGGAGAAGGGAAAAAGGAAGGAGTTGTACTGACTCGTTCAAGGACACCTCATCTACTACTGTGTCTACTACCCTGTCCCTATGAAAAACCATAAAAGGAGGAATGCTTGTAAGGGCCTGGAGCTCAGAAACCCTCCCAGCAGAAGTAATTGCCAGTAACAAAACAGTCTTCCAGGTACAATGTTGAAAAGAAGCAGAATCTACAAGCTCAAAAGGAGCCTGAGTCAATTTTTCCAAAATAAAATTAAGGCCCCAAGGAGGAGAAATAGGCTTCCTTGGAGGCCTAATATGCAGGATGCCTTTAAGAAATTGTTTGAGCTCAAAACAAGAAGCCAAAGGAGGATTCAAGGGCAAACAAGTAGAAAAGGCTGACAAATGGGCTTTCACAGAAGAATAGGCTAGGCCAAACTGGAGAAACTCATGCAAATAAGCAAGGACCAACGGGACCCCCACTGAAAAAGGGTCCTGGTTACGAGCATGGCACCAGACAGAAAATCTTTTCCATTTGGACATATAAGACTTTATGGATGGGGGTTTCCTTGCCTCCTGTAAAACCCTGAAAACACCCACAGAACAAAGGTGTCTGGAAGGGATCAAAGCCCCATCACCCACAATGTCAGCTGAAGACTGGATAAGTGTGGATGGACGAGAGATTCCTTGTCCCATGTGAGGAGGTCCAACCGGTGAGGTAACTTGTGGCATTAAGAGGGGGAATGAATGCTGTCTTGGACAAGAGGGAGTCACTAGCAAGATTTCTGGTGAGTCCAGCTGAATCTTCTGCAGGAATCTTAGAAGTAGAGGAGGAGGGAAAGCATAAAGGAACATCTCCTTCCAAGGAAAAGAAAGGGCATCTGACCTCCACTCCACATGGCATGGCACTTTGAAGCAGAAGAGCGTGATCTGCCTGTTTAGAGGGGAAGTAAACAGATCTACCTGAGGAGCACACCACCAACTGAAAATATCAAGAAGCATATCTTTTTGAAGTATCCATTCATCAGCTTGTGTTTTGGACCTGCTCATAAAGTCTGCTGCTAGATTGTGCTTTGAACGAACGTATATTGCCTGAAGAATAAACTAATGACAGCCACATCTCAAGCTTGAAGAGTCACCCTGCAGAGGAGGTAAGATTTTGTGCCTCCTTGCTTGTTTATATACCACATCATTGTAGTGTTGTCTGTGTACATCTTCAAAGGCCTGGAGAGAAAATGGTGTGAAAAGCTGGAAGGGCCAGAATTAGAGCTCTCATCTATTTGATGTTGATATGGTCTGATTTCTGATGGGGGGACTGAGACCCTGAAATTTCTGATACAAGCCCCCATCCCATGTCTGAATCATCAGTGAACAGTTCTTGGGAAGGGACTGAAGGCTGAAAGGATGGGCTTGTGTTGAGAGTGAAGTGTTGAATCCACCAGTCAAATTCCTTCTTTAGACAAGGAAGGTGAGGTACAATGAAACCCAGAGGGTGGCAGTGCTGCAGCCAAACTGACTTGCAGTACCACTAAGGCTTCTTTATATGCATTCTGGCAAGAGGAAGCAGTGGAATAGAAAAGGCCATGAATCTGTGGCTGGAATGGCAGTCAGAGGAAGAAGAGACTGAAGGAAGGTTGTTAATGACAAAACTTTTGGAGTTGGAAGAGAGGCCAACACTGGCACTGTTTGAATCCTGCATCCCAAATGATCCTGAGATGGAGTCAGGACAGACTTTTGGAAGTTACTAGTAAACCCCAGACTTTGAAGAAGAGAGATGGTGAACTCCAGATTCTGTAACAGACAACTTGAAGAAGCTGCCTGAAGAAATATGTCATCTAGATAAAGAAAAATCTGAATGCTTTGGAGCCTGCAGAAAGCAATCACACGAGCTAGTCATTTTGTGAATGCACTTGGGGCAGTAGCAAACCCAATCGGCAAAGCAGAGAACTGAAAATGAAAGAAAGAAATAGAGAAACATATAAATGTCCTGAAAACAGGGTGAATAGGTATATAAACATAAGCATCCTTCAGATCCAAAGACACCAAAAAAGCCAGAGGTAGTCAAAGAGGACACAGGATCTGAAGAGTAAGCATCCAAAAACAGAGGACCTTAAGAAAGGTGTTGAGCAGGGAGAGATCTAGAATAGGTCTAAGTGCCTGCCTTTCAAGGAACCAGGGACATCCTGAAATAAAAACCTTTCCCACTTGAGAAGGGGGAACAGGTTGAATGGTTCCTTGGTTCACCAGGAATCCTAGGACCTCTGGAAAATGAGGAAGCTACTGTAGAGGAGGTTGAGGAATCTCTGAAAAGGGAGGGAGAGACTTCCATACCATAACAGTTGATAGAAAGAACCCAAGAGTCTGACGTGATGAGAAGTCAATTTGGAAGACAAAGGGAAAGCTGAAGAGACAAAGGAGCATGCTCTTAAGGTAGGGGGTGGAATTGTCAAAGAGAAGCAGGCTTATCAGATAAAGGACATTTCTGGGCCACAGAAGTCTGAAAAGACTTAGCAGAGGAGGCTCACCTACCACCCTTCCTACCCTTGGTGGCCTGGCAGGGTTGCCTAAGGACAAAAACAGATTTAGAAGGATAATCCCTCTGGAACTTAGGGAAAAAGAGAGAAAAATATGTTTAAGGTCCTGCAAGGCTTTGTCTTTCTCTTTAAGTGACTTAAATAGGTCAACAGCAGCAGCCCCAAAAAGGTGTTTATTATCCAAAGTAACATCCAACAACTTGGTCTTAATGTCCTCAGGCAAAGACTGAAGACAAAGCCAAGAATAATGCCTCATGACATACCCAAAAGCCACAGCCCTGGAGGTGGCATCAGCAGCATCATAGCTACACTACAGTACACTAGATAGAGTGGTGAGCTACTTGAGAAGTAGAACTTAATATCAAAAAGACAGAAGCTCTGTCTTCAGAATCATGGAGATCAGAAATAACCTCACAAGCATGAGCAATTTAGGTCAGACCATACCTAGTCACGTGGGTCTGGTAATTAATATTCCTAAAGGTCAAAGCAGATGCAGTGTAAACCTTCTTACTAATCCTTCCCATTGCCCTACCATCCTTATCGGAAGGCAAAACTTTGGAAGAGGGCAAGAGCTTGGAAGGTTTGTCGGAAGAGACTGACACTATAGCAAGATCAGTAGAAGGACACTTAAATAAAAAAAAAATTAATCCTCAAGGACCTTATACAACCTATCAGGTTTTTTAGAAGCAGGAGATTGAGAATTAAGAGACTTGGAAGAAGTAACGAAAGTGTCTAACAAGGCAACCAACACAGAATGTTTAGGAGTATCCACTTGAAGCAACTCATAATATTTCCTCTGAATAACAGACATTTGAGAAGAATTCCAGTTAAAGTACTCCACCATCCTAGCAACTGTGTCCCCCAAAGGATAATTCCTTAAAAGGTGACTCGGGGCTAACAGACTCATCAGAACTATAAGCCAAAGGTGAAGGCATCTGTGATTATTTTCTTAATCCTCATCTGAGGAATCTGGTCTGGAATAGCCCATTTAGAAGGGATACAGGTCCAAGGAGGAGCAGGTACTGAAAACCTTTCAGAAGGTTTCAGGGTCATCAAGGAAGAAAATAAGCTCAGAGTAAACTCCTGCCATTCCCTTTGAGGATCCTTAGGATGGACTGGAACATATTTCATTTTTTGTCTTTTCTTGGAAGGGGAACCTGCCCTAACAAACACCAGTGGTTCCGACCCTTGGCATGATTCAGTAAGAGTATCCAGAACCCCCTCCCTGACCAATATCTGTGGAATCCCTGTAGGACCCTCCGAGATAATCAACCACAGTCCCCCCCCCCACGATGTCGGAGCCGATGCCTGCAAAGCCTCAGAGATCCATACTGGCCTTTGACTGGGTCACGGCAGAGGAATCTGATGCAGATGTTGAATGATCTACACAACTATTACCCATTTCTAGAAGGACATCTTGTGGAGGCTGGACAGCTAAAGAATCTGGCCAAAAACTTCTTGGCCTTCTTCTTACCTAGTAGGATTATTTCGGGGTGAATGGATTCCAACATCTGTTCCTCGAGTAACTGTTTAAGCCATTGGTTTTCAAGATAAATGGCCAAAGAAGACAAATGGCTTCTGAGCTTCTTAGTCACAAGTGCCTTATAGATACTACAAGAGGTATGGTCGTGGCAAATGCCAAACAAAGGACACACTGTTTGTGATGATCCTTATGGGGTATATTCCTCCCACACAGACATTATTTTCCCTTCTTGGATGACATGAGCTCCAGGCAAGCAAAATAAACTACAAAACCAAAGAAATGAAAGAAAAATAAAAAAAACAAGGAGGCACTTATCTGATGGCTAGGTATTCAGCACAGCAACAATGTGCTCAGACCAACAATCAATAATTGTGTTTGGACTGGCAGCAAAACATCTATGGGTAACTGTGGCAGTACGTCACTTTTATGCCCTACATCCTGTGTGGACAGCAAATGTGTGATGTACGGCACAAAGAAAATCATAAAGCTTTGATATACTGGCCAAATGTCAGGTCGTCCTGAGTGGTAGAGCTCTATAGAAAAGAATACTGCAACAGTGATATATACTGTGCGATGGACAATATAGTTTACTTTTTAACAATTTAATTCTATCACAACCATACCACAATAAGATGGATACTGTTAAAACTTGCTAAATGACACTTCCAAAGTGTAGCCAGATTATTTTTTACAAAATACCACTAAAACCAAGCTGTTAGCAACATATTATTGCAGACACGTTTTTAACTTAATCGCAGTATCATAATCTTACATATAAGACGTGTCTAATCAAAAGGTGAGAATGCGGGCAGTCTGGATAAAAGTGAGTGACTCCTTCTGATATATGATTACAGTTAAACAGTCATTGATCTTCTCTGACAGTGCTGTAGCAAGTTGAAATATATTATTGTGGCAACTATATTTTTACTTAGTGGATGTGTACGCAGTCAAAAAAATTAACAGTCGGTAGGGAAATTAACAGTTGGTGGGTACAGAGGCAGTCTAAGGATGAATGTGACTAACTCCCCTGTTGAAATATTCATCAGTAATCCAGTGAAGGGGAGAATATCAAAATGTTGGGAAAGTGCTCTAAAATGCACAACACAGCACCTAAAACTTTATGACTTTTGGGGGGGGGGTCTAGTGGCAATTCGGACCCCTGGCATAATTTGCTGATTTGCTCCAGGTTACTTGCAATCTCCAGTGGTAAAGTGAGCTACAAGTTGCTTGATATTCTAAATATTCAGCAGTCACAACGTTCTCCCAACACTATTCAGAGCTTGTTGCAGGGTACATCCAAAATGGCTATCTTTTTTTTTGGGGGGG